>NC_052506.1:59113986-59398986 GCF_014356525.2 Nilaparvata lugens | reverse complement strand
AAAAGAGCAATAAATAAAACGTTTGTGTATAAGAGTTGTGATGAGTTGGATAACTGGTTGATCTAGAAGTATGGAAATCTTGAATGTAAATTCCTGAATGATCTTGGTCTGTTTGAAATGGTAATGGATAGGATAAATGGTGGCAGGGAAAAAAATAAAAGAACGTTGTTGTATAAACAATGGAAAGAAACATGGATTAATAAATGGTGAAGAATACTGTGGTATGGAATGATGAGAAAAAGAGAGATATGGAAATATTGGAAATTTAGAAACACAATGAGATTGAAGTTTGTGAATGATGGATTAATATCCATAAAAATGGAAGCCACGTAGAGACTTGTTAATTTATAACAAAGTTATTGATCATTCTTGAAAGTATTTGAAGGCTACTTAGAAGTGGGAAGATTTCTGATAGTACAAGATAAAATTATAATTGAATGTGTCAGATTACTATATTATTCATAAAAATTTACAAAAACTATTCTTGAAAAAATATTAATTTATTCATCTAAATTCCAAATATTCTACGGATCAAAAATGAAATGAGGGAAAGTATTAAATGAATTTGAAGTGAAAAATATCATTTCAGTTTTAGGGAGTGAGTTTGAGTGTAGAGTAGAGTAGAGGGTGTCGCAGTGTGTGGATCCGCATTGAGTGTAATAATAGTAGTATGAGAAAGATCATCGGAAGCGAGAGAGATCAAATGGAGGGCGTAAATGTGATAGTGAACAAGTATTGTTGACACGGGTGGGCATTATAGAGGTTAGGTGAGAAAGAGAGACAGAGTAGCGAACAGAGAAAGAGAGAATAGTAGTGAAGGGGGGAGGGCTCAACCAACGTTGATGAAGAGCCCTAATTCCGCTAATTAGTAAAATCGATATTGTTTGTTTCCGCATGCGAATGAGACCCTGTTTGACCTGCCATGCCTGGAGTCTACAACTGATCGATTCTCACAATTTTTAGCCGCAGTCAATTTCCGCGTTTGTCCGGCACACTAATCTAACGATAGGATAGATCTAATCTAAATGATGAACAACAAGCACTTCATGCTTCCAAAAGCTATTTAGTATTCACTGAAAATTACCGAAATCTAGCATGGAGTACCAATGCTTACTCGATAGAATTTTATAAATCACAATTAACTTCTCTTCAATACTCATCATTTTCATAGAAGAATAATCCGTAATTATTACCAGACTAGTTTCTGAAATAATTGATCATAATTTATATAATTAATCTGCAATCTTCTCTATACTTATAAAAGGCTAAGCCCCTACAGACTGAAATCACACCACAGCCCAAACTACTGAGCCTAAAAACTTGAAATTCTGCACGATTGTTTATGGTAGCCTGAAAACATCCACTAAGAAAGGATTTTTAGAAATTTGCCCCCCCTGAGGGAGCTGGCCCCCCCCCAAAATTTTGTACTTTTTAACCGCTCATTGCACAGCAAAGTCAAGAAGAACTTTTTTTGTTCAGCTACGAAAAAATATTAGATCTATGCAGAAAAATTTCGATCAGGAGCACAGGGGTGTCCAGGAGAGGGCATTTTTCGAAAATGTTGATGTAAAATCACACTACAGCTCAAACTAATTGTCCTACAGACTTGAAACTTTGCAAAAATATTCTTCAAACATGCTAGACGCGCACTAAGAACGGATTTTGAGATATTTTGCCTCTAAGGGTTTCAAAGGATGAAGAAGGATCCTATTTAGTAAGGTTATGAACATGGTAAGGTGAATGCCATATGGAACTGATTTGACACATGATATTCTAACATAATTATTATTATGTTGTAATCATTGGAAAGCTTAAAATAATTTTATCAATCAGCTGATCGAATTTAATTTTCTGTGGATCGAAAGCGCGAGCTTATTGCCACGTGTTTGCTTCATTGTTGTATGCTTATGCTTGGCCTTCTATCAGCTGTATATGGAGTCTCATACATTCCGATTAGAATACTGAGCACAGAGCTTTTCTTTGGTTAGGAGTTTGTTGATAATTCTTTTTTCAAATTTGAATTTTATTGCAAACAAAGAAAAACATTGAAAAATTTCTTGATAGACAACAAGATTACAAAAACAAGATGTCAAACATAAACCTACATTTATTTGTTGCACGGCCAGAAAAAGACAAACTTGAGTACTATTAGCCGTGAGTTCATTCAATATAACTTATATTTTTGTGTAGATATTTTGTGAACAAAAAGTACGAGTTGATGAGAGATGTGAGTAATTTTTTATATTTGATCTAAATGGTTATTCATATTGTGGTAGTCTGGGTCACTTCAATCAAAGTTTTTCATTTTGTAGCTAATAAATTTCATACGTATTGATTGTCCATAATGTATCCAGTGTCCATAATGGAAGTGATTGAACTACTCAAAATTATTGGCTTACTGGTCCTTCATAGAATTTATAGTATTCCTGGTGATTGAGCCTGTCTTTTTTCAGCGTTGACTATTAATAATAAAGCTTTATTTACAACTAGCTTACCTGGCGAACTCCGTACCGCCAAAAAGTCAATGTATCTCATGTCACACTTTACTTTATTTGGTGAATCATGAAATTTATCTGACAATCAATATTTTCATTTACATCTGAATACGAACTTCCTATGTGCTTAGTCGATAGAATTTTATAAATCACAATTAACTTCTCCTCAATACTCATCATTTTCATAGAAGAATAATCCGTAATTATTACCAGACTAGTTTCTGAAATAATTAATCATAATTTATATAATTAATCTGCAATAATATTATATTCGACGTTTATGAATTGTTGCAGGGTTGCATCAAGCAAGATCAATTTTAATCCAAGATGAACAGTAAGCCTATGCTAAGAACTAAGAATGTGATTCAATATGATCACTTCTGATGCAATGCAAGTTATCTCTGAGATGATATTTTATTTGGACACTCCTATCCAATCTTAATTTCATGTGACAATGGGGAGACAAAGGAATTGACTCATTACATAATTTTATAAATTCGTGGAATTCCTTTTTTGTGTTAATACTGACATTCAGACCACATGTCTAAGCATGAGCCTTTTAGAATCTCTAGAAATAAATTTTCAAATTGGCCTCACAATAATGAAGTTATCACGTTCTCCACCGTAGTCGATTTCCGCAGAATTCCCGATTAAACTTGCCGTTTCCCAGCTTACCAAATTTTCAGCCACCGATGAATCGGACAACTCCCAGGTAATAGGTAAAGTGGATTAAGTCACATTCCTACAAGTCTCGCTTCAAACTTCAAACCAAATACCAAACTTCGACCACAAGGGTAACTATATCTGGTATCTGTTTAGTGCTTACTAGGTATTTGAAATTTCAGGTATTTGAGAAGCTTAGCTCCAATACCCTATTATCAAGAGTATATACGCATTAGTCAGCAGTAATAACAATACGTGGTAGTTAAGCTGATAGGTGAAAGGACAGGTAGACCTACTCGGAAAAAGCACTAATATTTGAGTATTGATAATTTTAGACAAATATTTCTATTATATAGATAAAAAACTTTTAATTATACTCAGAAATATGTCAATCATGGCTGAATTCTGATAGATTGATTCTCAATTTGAAATTTGAAAGTGTTTTGCTTTTGAAACTAAATCTGCACCAATCCTTATAGATTCTATTAGATTGAACGAAACTTATAATATACATGATGAACATAATTATGTGTTTGTCAAGCTCCGTTCAATCTTATAGAATCTGAAAGGATTAAGTTATTAACAAAATGTTTATTTCTCCGTCCTTATAGATTCTATTTGATTGAACAAACTTATACACATGATGGTACATATGTGTTTGTCAAGTTCCGTTCAATCTAATAGAATCTATGAGGACGGAAAAATCATCTTGTTAATAAATTTGGTGTGAACGAAGCTAAAGTCAGATGATTTTGAATTGGTTTACTAATATGATTTTTTTGTTTATTTAGAATCAACTGGCGTTCAAAGCAAGTTTTGTTTTTGGTGAATTGGAGGCTAAGAGCGCCTGCGCCTGCGCGGCAAGTGGATAGGCAACGCGCAACACTTGCATGAAACATGAGTAGCCTATTGTGAGAGTCACTCAAAACTGCTCATCTATAACACGAATGCTTCCAATCCAACCAATTCTGACTGTTTGAAGTGAATCTCACCATGGCGTTTGTTCGATGGCTGCAATGCTTTCACCGCATCTGAATAGCGACCAAGTTTTGTCAAGATCAACCAAGCTCATCAAATCAAATTTCCCGACCGAATAAATAATATTGTTCTAATCGTGATCAACGTTTCATCAACTACAGGCAAGTGTCTTTGACAAGATTTGACTCAGATTAGCGGAAGATAGCTCAGGCCATTCAAATCATCCATAATATTCAGAATATGTCGAGTGAACAATTCACCCAATGAATTATTTTAACTACAGTATTTCCATGGAAAGCTTCAATTTCTATTAATAGCTAGAAGATATTCTTACTTATAAATATGAATAATTGTTCTAACAACCAGCCCAAAAACTTACAAAATGTACGAATATGTATGGTATGCATGCTCTGATGATATCATCAGGCATTAGGCAGTCAGACCTCGGCAAGAATCCAGTAGAGATTTCACCGTTTATTGAATCTGAAATCTGAATCCAGAATATCCCACAAATACGGTACATTGGTTCATGAAACGAGCATTCAATAGACTGAGGAATTCATATTAAAATGTTCAATGGTTGATAGACCACCAGTTTATTGGCATAAAGTACATTTAAAATTCAGAATTGGCTTGATTGAAAACTATGGATCTCATAAATTGTATGATATAGTCTTCTGCAATGTATCATAATGCTTTGTTAATGTTCAGCGCTTTTTTGTGATAAATTAATGCATTGAGAAGTGGGGTTTGGTTTCCATCCAAGGACACTCTGTAGGCTATTATTGACAATTCAAGCTTCAGAGAGTGGATCTACTCTCAAAAGCTGGAATTACTAGATTACACAATCCAATCAAGGATTCAATTTAATGTTAAGATCTCAATGTTCCAATCCTCTCTCAGATTTCTCAGCATATAATAACAAAATCATGGAACACAACTGACTCTACTTAAAAGATTCTACAGACAGAGAATACTTCGTGGTTCAAATAGAGGAGAGAAAAAGTGCACAGTAAAGTAGAAATTGTTATTTAATAATATTTGTAATGCTCTTTTGAAAAGGAATCATCTCAAAACATAGAAACGATTTGTAATTTAATGAGAACTTGTCAAGTTTTACAATGAAGGAAGGGCATCCTGAAAGAACAGAGCGGTACTCCTAAACGATCGCATTTTGTTGTTCATTAGGAGGAGAATGTTCGGTTGCAAGATCGAATAAGTCAGCATTCACAATCGAATAAATGCTAGTTGCAATGAAGTTTAGCTATTACTAGAAGAATATGACCTTCTTGTTCATTTTAGAGAGCACTCAAAATCTATATAAATAGAAATCGAGCCTCAAATTTTGACGTTCAATAACTTTTTATTTGTGCACCGAATTTGATGATTTTTGTTTAGTTTTGTTTGTTATGTTCAGGAGCAGGTTTATGGCCTATGAAATTTACGATCAGACTCCAGGACTCTTTCCTGCGGTCCTTCAAAGTTTACATGTAATCCTTATGGAAGAAGATTTGAGAGCTGGCCACACACAGAAATAAAAATCAGCTGTTATAATCATTGCGTAATCCAACAGCCGTCGGTAGATCTGTCTTTCTATTTTCGAAGTTCGCCGGGCCAGCTAGTAATATTATATTGACTGTTATATTCATACAGCTGCATCACGAGTTCAACATATGAATTTATAAAAAACTAGCAGTCAGGCTCGCTTCGCTCGCCATATCCGTCTAGCCAGGGGGCTCCGCCCCCTGGACCCCCGACTGGATCGTCCAAGAATGAGATCAGCAGGCTCGCTTCGCTCGCCTGCATTTTTCATTTGAGCATTTTTATCATATGTTAGAACAATCCAGTCGGGGGTCCAGACTAAACGTCTGGCTAAACGGATATGACGAGCGAAGCGAGCCTGACGGCTAGTAATATAATATTCCCAGGATTGAAGAAGCAGTGCCCAATCAATTTTTCCGCGATAAATGCATTTAAATCTTCAACTTGGTGCCAACCTAACAAAGTCAACTCAACTTAATGCCAACCTGACAAAATTATTAATTTAGTTGCCAGTTAACAACTCTTTCGAAGAGGTACTCTATCTAGATTATAGTTCTATAGTAACATATGATATGGAAATTTCAATTATAATTAAGAGATTGGGAGAAGAAGAATATACATGCTAAAAAACGAACTTTAAACCCTTAAAAACAACCCTTAGAGTTAAAATATTGCCAAAAGATTTCTTAGTACGCCTCTAAAGGGCCAACTGAACATACCTACCAAATTTGAACGTTTTTGGTCCGGTAGATTTTTAGTTATGCGAGTGAGTGAGTGAGTGAGTGAGTGAGTGAGTGAGTGAGTGAGTGAGTCAGTCAGTCAGTCAGTGAGTGAGTGCCATTTCGCTTTTATATATATAGATTGGTAATGCATTCTATTGGATTGAAATTAGTATTAGGTTAGATAAAGTATTAGTAATATACAGCATCTGTTTAGGAAAATGAAGTTTTAAAAATTGGAGGATGCATTAACAATATCTTCCTCCTGATAGCATTTTTAGGTCAAAATATGAATACAAGGTCATATACATTGAAAATTCTAGACTATCTTTACTACAAAATATCCGCACTGCATTCATTGCGGGCACCAAATATTCATTTAAGGGGAAATTGAGCCCGATTGAGGGAAATGAAAAGGCATTTGCGGGTATCTGTCGACTAAGGCGGTCGTGGAGAAGAACTTTGACAACGGCGTCACTATCATGTCGAGCGACGCAGCTTGTTCGACATAACGGTGAACAGGGTTGCATCTGCTAGCTATTAGGGGAGAAGGAAGAGAAGAGGAGTGAGATAAGGAGGCTGGCTCGCCGGAACAGGACTCCTCTTATTGCTGCCGCTTCGGCATCTTGGCTCGGACCTGGACTCTCAGCTCTCGGGTAATGATATCCTGATGTGTTCAAATCGCGGTGTCTGCTATCACTTAGCGAGCGCTTTGCTATCACAAAGTGTCGTTCTTGAATTCGTTCCATTGTCAGGGGGGATGGTTAGAGTGGGAGAGCGGGTGGAAAACTTTCCGACGGATGTGTAGAGAGAAGAGAATATTCGCCCGATGACCCTGGAAGTGGCATGAATGAAGAAAGAGCGCAACAAGAAGCATATCTGAGGCTGCTATCCACATACTCAACTCGCTGCTCCAATGGAAAATGTTCCAAAACCGAGATAGAGAAGAAGAAAAAAACCGGGTGACGACAGCCATCTTTGTAATACAAGGCTTATCTCTTTCTATGAATATTGGACAAGGGTGCGAAAAACGCAAGAAACGTTGGAGACGAGAGGAGAACCATTCACTGTTTCTGTTTGTTGTTGCAGTTCAACACCTCATCATTTTCAACGTCGTGAAATGGTTTCACCGCAACCAAGCACGGCAGATAACATTAAGAGCCCTTCAAGAAGCATGGTATTTGGTGCTCTAGGTGCTAGGTGTTAAGTGCTTGCATTCTCGATGCTATTTTCTACCAAAAAAAGATCCGAAATAAATGCGATGCATGCTCTACACTTTATTTTGGAAAAGTGAACTGTATTGGTAAACACAAATTTTCCATCCAATGATTAAGTTTTTATCGATGGGAAAGAGTGATATGCTTCTCGGATCACCAAATAAAAAACATTTTATGTTATGTTCAGAGAATTACTGTGATAACTGTATCAAGTACATTTCAAATAGTTGATATTATATAGTTAATGTAATGCTTCAATTTTGTCTCTCTTCTATCCTTCTAGAATTTCCACTTTGCTGTATGCACATTGTATCTGAGAATAATTTGCTACATTATTCCACCGGTCAGTCTCAATATCCTATCCATAGAATGATCAAGTAGACAGATTAATCAACCTTTTCGTTGAAATTCCAATGACGTTTTTCGAAAATATGTCAAAATATACTCATTTTTAATATATTAGTTGCATAGTTATATTGAGAATTTTATAGTAGATTGTAGCACACAAATGAATGTCATTAATTTCTCTATCTCTATCAGCTAATACGGTGAACACTTTTCCATGATAGTAACTCTATCTTTAGAATTCATAAAAAAGAATAAATAAATTCACGTTCTTCTATACTAAACACTAATGATATTCACGTTGCAAGAGCGATTTATGGCTGTTATTCTTATCATTGATCTTTCTGTTTTGGCCTCCCCACTTGGTCTCTTCTCACCTGATTACTTGCTTCATTTTTCTTTCTTCGTGCCTCAAGTCTTGCCTCCTTCCTTGCTGCCTGTCTTCCCTCTTCATTCTTCCAATGCTTTCTTTCTTGCCTACATCTATACCCCGACTGTTGTTTAATCATCCTCATTGCCTTCTGCCACTAATCGTATTTTCTGACTAGCCTGTTTTATCGTCTTGCCTCTTGCCTCTTGCCTCCTGCCTGGTCGTGAGGCGTGAAGGACACGACACCTTTGCAGCGACGCAGTGCCCAAGTTGTAAACCGCCTTGTTTAATGACTCCCTCCCCCGCACTTCTACCAACCACCCATCAACATTCCCTATTTGTATCTACACCTCTTGCCTTTCTTCCAACCCTTTTAATGACCCTGGCAATAATAGCAATAGTGCTTTCTTTCTCTCCAACTGCAGTCTTCTCTTCCGTCCTACCTTGTCCAAGTTGTAGGGCTGCGGCAGTTAATTCTTTTATTGAGTTACAAAGCTGCCGCCACACGACCCCTTTAAGAACCCCCCCCCCCACCAAGAGAAGGTCTAGTGCTCGCGCGTACGTAAAATAAGAACCGACATTTTTTATTCGTTTAAGCTGGGAACTGCACGTGACCCGCTGCTAATCCACACAAAACGAGATCGCCAAGACGCCTACAATCCTACAACCAAGAAACAATATAATGATCCTGATGTGGTGGATAGTCTCTTACAATTGACAAGGCAATGAAGTGTTTTAAAGTCATCTTTTGTTCAAGATCATTTATTATTTCTGTACGCTCATTACTAATACAACACATTTTATCTCATTAAAAATGTTTTTGATGGGTGTAACTCTAAGTTGACATGAATATTTTGGTGAACATGGTCTGGTGGACTTGAATATTTATAATTGAAACATATTTTTGTGGACTTCTAGTATCGTGTAGAGTTCCAACAACCGAGTTTCCGAGTTTTCATTGTACGTGACTGAAAATATATAATCATAAGTTCTGCTATTACATAAGTTGGAAGAGAATAATATACAGCTCATCCACTCATTTTCTTATATCAAATGAACGATTCGTTCAATTATTTTACTTCCATATATATTAAGCTCTTTTTATTCATGAGGAAAATTCCGTGAAGATTCATGTATGATGTGAATTATCACTGCATAATTACATCCATCTTTAGTAGGATGGATGTGATAACATTTTTATCCACGCAGTAGAAAGGAGCTTATGAATTTCACTCTCCAACTCGCCTTGTGTCCATGAATCGCAGCATCTATTGGCAGGATGTTAGAGGTCAGGTCAGCAGTAGACTTTTTTCAATGTTGTAATCATGCCTTTTGAGTCCTCAATACTGATTCATATATTTTCGCAGAAACTTTTCTCATCTGTTAAAACAGATAATGCAAATCTCACAAACCTGACATCAATGATTGATAGACCTCTTTCAGCAAATGCAAAACTTTGTTGATACTCAAACTCAAACAAGAACTTTCCTGAAGTCTGCAGTAGAATAGTGGAATGAAGAGGAATGAAGAATACAGTAACAGTAGTACGTAATATTACTGAGTAGGAACACAAGTTGATAATATCATTTTAACATGCAAGCCAAGCCAAACACGAAAACTGCAAGGTAATTTGGAATCAACACGATATAGTTCAGTTCTTCTGTTGAGCCTGAATTCAGAAGAAAGGGCCAAACAGCTGTTTGACTGGCATGGTTTTCTTGAGAGATTGGTATCAGCTAGAGTTATTCTTGGAACCTCGAACTAACTCTTGACTTTCTCTTTCAAATCAAGTGAGTATTTTCGAATTCGTTTGAACAACTTGAATCAGTTTTGCGCACTTATACTTGGAAATCATCTGCAGTAGTCGAACCTGAATTTCTAAATCACTCACGTTTAATGTTCTATTTTCAGTTTTCCATTAGAAAGGGAAAGAATGAGTAATCAATCTTCTTAGGCCCGTATGCAGATACTTGGTTTAAGCGGAGAAATGTCAGCCGCTCATTTAAACCCCGTATGAAACACAACATGATAAATGCAACCATATCTTTAATTAAACATGATTTAGCGTTAAACGTAGTGTTAGCATATGGCCCGAGTTTCTGTCATTTTTGTTCTGAAGATTAAATAAATAATCCCTAATTATTGGGAGTGTAAATTGTAAAATATGGTAAGATTTCTCAAGTGACTTGCTTATTTCACTATTTCTGCATCTTTTTGCCATTATTATTCATTTTTCATGTAAAATTATGAAAACTTTGTGGATCGGAAATACTTTGTGCAACTGGAATGTTTGAATGGGTAGTTTGATTGTAGGACTCATTCCATATTGATTCTTGATTGTTAAAATATATTAGACATTACAGTGCTCTCAGAGATTTGAGTTTACTGAAAATAAGTTCTTTGAAGACTTTAAAAATTGAGGAATTTGTAATTGATGAAATAAATACGTTAAGTAAATTCAAATCAAGCATAACAGTGAACTTATTTTATTTTCATCAATCTTATATTTTCTCTCAATACTGCATAACGAAATGCCGAAATTGATAATACTTTTAAATTATATAGGGTATAGCAATTGACTCATCCTATTTAAAAGTTTTGAATAGTGTTTTGAACGTTTTATAACAAAGATCGTATGATAAGAACTAAATCTTTGATGATTTGCAGTTTGGTTTTATTGATACAGTGTATACTACTGAAATTGTGTAGGCTACTGAAATTGTAATTAGAATTGAATAAGATTGGACCTGAATTTCACTTATATTAATGAAACAGGTTTTAGTCAGCATGAATATTTCCTTCACATGATATTAAAAATGCGAGTACAGTTGTACAGTGCAATAAATTTTTTAGAGCAAAGAAAATTTCCCTTATCGAATCTATGACTCATTTCGACAAGGAACACTTGGAAGCTACAGTGAGATGAATTCAGTGTAGAATTTCATTTTCTTTTCGTTGCACCATAATTCAAATTCAGCGAAGAAAAGCACTCACTCGTCTGGTGGCGCAGTTTTCTTCTGACGCCATGAATATCTCTGCTCAGGCACAGGCCTACCTAAGCTCTTCAGGAAAAATGTCTCCCCTAGATTACACAGGAACATACTCAAAAACATCATTTATTAGAAGCCGCGTGTCTCTCCGTACCGGTGTTGGTGGAGAGAGATGAACTTGAAGATGCACTTCTACTCTCTCACTCATTCACTCTCTCTCACAAACATCACCACATTTTTCCAGCTCAAGAGTTTGCTGTAGTTTCCCTCATCCAGTTTCCCTCTACCTGGTCGTGAAACTCTTCTAATAATATTATCAATTGGAATGAACAATGAATTAAGTAATTATTCAGTTCATTCCGGTATATCCATGTGACAACCTCCAGTCATTCCAGAAGAAATATTTGAAAATCAAGATTGAATAATTTAAATTAATTAAATTTAATGAATTTAATAGTTTCATTAGGAAACGTGTTATAAACTGTGTATCGATTATACGATTGCAAATAACTTCTCTGCTCATTCAGGGTAATGAACATATTCAAGTAAGGGTGAGTTCAAATTTTATGCAATAACTCCTTTTGCCAGTCCTCCATAGTATTAATGAAGACATCCAAGGCGCGTGTTGTAAATTGTAAGAAAACTCTATATCTACTACCGACTACCATATTAATGGTTTTCATTCTCAAAGAAAGAAGAGCATTAGAAAAAGTAAATGATGACATCGGTCAATGAAGTTTTTGGTTAAATAAGCAGGAGAACATAACATAGGATACATGATACATTTTCTACTAGAACTGAAATGAATGATATGGTGAAAATTGAATGATGATACTTCGATGAAGATGAATTCAAAACCAGTAGAATAGAGTTTGATTCTAGAATATCAATGATAGTGGAATGGGGTTCGAGTCAGTGTAAGTAGGCTATAAGCATAGATAAAAGATAATGCTTTTGCTATGGATAATTATAATGTTTCTTCTATCTATTCTCCATGGTATAGGTTATCCAGTGTACATTTCAATTTGATATTTACCCGAGATACAATAGGATGAAGTTGCAAAATAATTAATCATTGACCACATAAAATTTGAAGTAGAAGATCGTTCCAAGCGATGAGTTGAGCTTGGGATGCTTTACGAGGCGTAGCCGTCCTCGTTAACAGACCAAACCCATCCTATCATTCTTTATAAAACGATTAGAATCGAGCTGTGGCATGCTCCATCCTTTCGCCCCATCCCAAGTATAACAACCCCAAGTTGCAACCCCAAAACTAATACACTCGTCCCTCTTTTATTATTCGTTCGCCCCCACCGATCCCGTTTAATGTCTTGGGCCTAATCGACTAAAAGTAATAGTTGTAGACATAAAATATTCGATGTGCCATTATAAGACGTTGCCGAATACGCTGGACTCTCCTCTCGACGCAATTTTACGATTAAGATGCGCACAATACCACACACTTTATGAATTCAACGACAATTACTATTATTACATAATCCGTGTCTGCCGCCCCTTCCCATCTTTATCAATATTCCTCCTGACGCACATAACATGGCTGTTGTTAATGGCAGCTCTGTAATTATCGGCGTGTCGGTACTACAACACCGTTAAAACTATACGACCAGTTTAATATGTACAAACGTTAAAGCGTATTCACTACCCTCCAGAGGTTTCCATAATAAATTGTATGAGTAAAATGCCAAAGTAATTGATGGAACTACTACGATCGAATTTACTTGCGAATTTCATTAAAATGCAATTAAGGCTGAATTCTTAACGCTTTTATTGCAATAATAATCATTAGAAAGAGAAGGAACTCTCTTGATGAGATTCAATCATAATAGAGTCTATTTGACGTTCTGCTTTAAGAGGGAATTTCCCATAAACAAATCAATGTATAATATGGAAAGGGTGCATTCAATATTGGAATCATTCACCAATGATAAGTATCCTTTCTGTTTAAATTCTTAAATGTTGAAATCTCTTTGATATTTTGAAGAGTTGAGGATTATTATGAATTTATGAGATGATGATACTAATCTTGAAGTTTGTATGAATACTTGGAAAATTTAGCGGAGTAATGTGATTAATATATCAACATTTATAATAATTTTTCATTTTCATTAAGCTGACCCACAGCAGAGCAGAAAGACACAAAATATTAACTGCATTGTTTGAAATAGTGATGGCTGTATTTTTCTCAATTAGTTATGAATGATTCCAACAATATGTAGCCTATTTTGAGTGTAGCATACTCTCGATTTGTGATCCAATTAAAACTGCACTAGAAAAGATTTGTTGAGAAAGAAAGAATGTAAATTGACCTGATATAAAGATCTCGAATGCTGACATTATTTTTGCAAGTTTTTCATTACAAGTATAAAGCATAATAACTGGAGGTAAGAATAACCATCTTGACTGGAAATCCAACATTTATCTGAATGTTTTACCGTTTTCAAATCATTAAACATTATTTAAGTAGATGATATCTTGTGAATTGAAGATTTTTAAGACATATAATTAAGGCTTATTTTCCCCGGGGGAACTACGGTACCTCTATTTGATAAAATCCATATATTATAGAATATAACATCATGAATGGTGAATAATTATGAAATTTTAAAAAGGTTATTCTTGTTTTTGTTCAACAAAAGCTTCAATTTTGCCATTCTGAAATATGAAAAATACATTTCCTTAACTAGGCTTCTCTATATAATAGTCTATAATAATCATATTACCAGCTAGAGTATTATACTTTATCAAACTATAGCGTTGGATCTAGAGTACAGTAATCAATGGTTTTTGTGTTAGCTTGTCATGATTCATGGTGCACTCCATCTTAAATCTCATGAACCCGTATAGTTGCAGAACCATGAAACAGCATTTAAGCGTTTGAATGTGTTGTGGAGGCAAGACTGCAATAATATTTCTGAGATGTAGGACACTGAAACTGGTCGAGAGCCAAAACAGATCCAATCGTTACTCTTTTTCGACGCTACATGGTCTCGACGCAGCTGTTTCCGTCTAAAAGTTCTCTTTAAGGACCTATTTTTTATAATCAAGAAACCAGTTGGTCAATTATTCGTTTGGGACAAAGCCAAGTTTGGTAGTGGGACTACTCTTGAGGCACTACATGAAGCAAATCGACTATTGACTGAATCTAAGTTATCGAATTAGTATCCAAACTCATTCTCATAGTAATTATATGCTTTTTTATGATCATAGATGGCATAAAATCTCAGTTAAGTACGTTGTAAATTGTGGCAATTTCAATGCATTAATGAAGAAAGGATTGTAAGAAAAGTTCACAAAACTTGTAATATGATGTTATATTATGATAATAGTGATGGTAATTATTGTGATCAAATTTTCTTGGTAGTATCCTTCATAGAGATCTCAGTGTAAATATGTTATTATACCTTCCCAACATTCATTGTACTTAAATTGAATATAATCAAGCTCAATTTGTCTGTTTCCAAATACGTGGTAGGTTCAGAAAGTAAGTTCCGTTTGGTAATAAAATTAAATTGTGTACAGATACAGAAAAAGTTATTTATTGCACAAAATTCTACAACTCTTAAACTACTTTTTCACATAACTACCGAAATTTTGCAGACATTTGTCATAGCGTGGCACCAGTTTTTGTATGCTTTCTTCATAGAAATTTGCCGCCTGTGTCTTCAACCAGTTGGAAAAAGTTTCTTTCAGCTTGTCGAAATTTCAGTTTTCCGGTAACAATTTCATGCATTAGTGATCGTGAAATTTGGGGAAATTCCATATCGAGAGCACTAATTGTAAACCTTCGGTTTTCATGGATCTTATCATCAATCGCGTGAACCAGTTCTTCTGTAACCAAAGATGGACGCCCACTTCGTTCTTCATCAAGCACATCACTACGTCCGTCATTGAACTGACGGACCCATCTTCTCACCATTGAATCTCTCATCGCACTTTGTCCATAAACATCGCAAATTTGCCGATAAATTTCACTTGGGTTCACTTTACTTGCATTCAGAAAACGAATCACAGACCTGATTTCACAAGCGGCGGGATTTTCAATCAACACTGACATTATAAACAAGCACAACAAAGCGTACTTGGCTGACATCGATCTCCAAATGGCGCACGTTTCTTCTCCTTTATACAGAGCGTCTACCGCGAATGTGCGGAACTGCGATCGCAGCGCTGTAGCGGATATAAATTGAAACGGAACTTACTTTCTGGACGTGCTATCGTACAATTGATTACACAGAAAAATTCTGATTAAATTCAATTTACGAGGAAGGCTATGAAGTACTAGGCCATCTGTTATGAGCAAATGTATGTCATATCCTCATTAATTGAGTATATCAAAGCGATATTATCAACTCCTGATGATTAATGTGCTGTATTAATATCAACTTCACAACAAGTTAATAAAGCAAAAAATAGTGAATATCTTCCGTCTAATCACAGATTTTTTTCCTTTATTTGAATGTTGATATTTTTCAATGGATATTTTGTGACAATCATAATCTACAAAATTCAATCACAATTGATACATAAAAATCAATAAAAATGAATTTGACGCTTTGGGAGATTGACGCGAATAGAAGTATTGAAACATTAGTAAATCAATTTGTAAATAATGTAAAAACATGCATCAGTAGAGAAACAGTTATTAAAAAGGTTAATTTAACTAAAAAACATTTGAAGCCTTGGATGTCCAATGGAATTCTAAAGTCCATAACTAGAAGAGATAGATTATATAAAAAATTGAGAAATGAACCATTCAATGTAGAGATGAGAAGGAAATTCCTGTCTTACAGAAATAGAATAGTAGATATAATTAGAAAAGCAAAAGATTTATATTATCAATCAGAAATAAATAAAGCTCAAGGTGACCCTCAGAAGATATGGTCTGTGATAAATCAAGCAACTATTGGGGTAGATAAGAGTTCACAATTACATGTAAATCACGATCTTAATGCTTTGAATGACTATTTAGTGAATGTAGGTATAAATCAAGCGCAGGAAATTGATACAGTATACATGGACAGAATGAGGATCAATATTTGGAACAAACGATAGATATTGAAAATACATTTAATTTCAATTTTGTTACTGAAACAGAAAACAAGGAAGTAATCAAAAGTTTGAATGATAATAAGGCACCTGGATGGGATAACATATCCAACAGCGTGCTGAAACTATTAACTGACACAATATCTAAACCTCTTTCAGAAATTTTCAATTGTTGCTTTTCATCTGAATACTTTCCCTTGCATTTCAAGCATGCAAAAGTAATTCCTTTTCACAAGGGGGGGAGCGAAGAAATACCTTAACATTGTAGACCAATTAGCTTGCTAAGTTCTATTTCTAAAATTTTCGAAAAATTGGTAAATAAAAGATTAGTTGAATTTCTAGATGTTAATAAAATCCTTGATAAGTTAGAGGCAGTTCGGTTTCCAACAGGTTGGAAGTACAGAGGATGCATTGGAGTCCTTAACTGAGACAATATAATGGTTTCAAATGCAAACCCCAATGCAATGGTTTCAAAACAAATAAAAAACCTTGATTATGTTCCTGGACCTGGCCAAGGCTTTTGACACAGTTCCACATGATGAAATGATTGAGAAGCTATCTAATATTGGTATTCAAGGAATAGAGTTAGATTTCTTTGAAAGCTATCTGAGGGGTAGAAGCCAAATCGTTAGCTGTGGTGGTAGTAATAGTGAGATTAGAGATGTGACAAGGGGACTACCTCAAGGGACTGTATTGGGACCAATTTTATTTTTGATCTATGTAAATAACCTCCCTAGTGTACTGGACTCAGTTGGGTCTAAGACAGTTTGTTTTGCTGATGACACAGCACTTTCCAAGAAGGTTCCTGGGAAGATGTTATCAAGCAAACAAAAGTGGGTTACATTAAGGTTTCTCAGTGGCTAAAATGTAATTATTTGAGACTAAATCTTGGTAAAACAAAATGTATGACCTTCAGTCCAACAACAAGAGGAGATCTAGATTTAAACAGGCTTTGTTTGAATAATGCTTGTAACAGGTATCCATGTGATTCTTGCAATGAGGTTATTGAGAGTGTAAACAATTACAAGTACCTTGGTATTCTTGTCGATAAGCATCTACGCTAGTCACCTCAGATTAGCTACCTTTGTAGTAAATTAAGGGTGATCAATTTGAAAATGTACATGCTTAGAAGTATTTTGAGTCTAAAATTTCTAAAATCTGTTTATTTTGCTTTATTCCAATCCTTAGTTCAGTATGGTAATTCTATATGGGGAGGAACTTTTGATTCAACTTTAAAACATTTATTTGTTCTACAAAAGTTAGTTATCAAAACAATAATGAAGTGTATCCAAGAGAACCCCAAGGGGACTCAATTCAATTTCAATCTACACTATAAGACAATTGTTCATTTTAAAGACTATCAAGAAACATGTGCTCAAATTAAAAAATATGCAAAATTTTGAAAGAGTAACTAGACAAGTCGCTCAAAACTTAATCATAATTGAAAGAGTTGACAGGACCCTATCCCGTAGAAGTATTTCATAATTGAGAAATAAGCTCTATAATAATGTTCCAAGAGGATGGTTGATAAAGAAGCCTGAAATAAAAGAGCTCCATACCTGGGTGAAAGAAAATTATTTTCATTCAATTAATGATTCGGTTTGATATTGATTAATGTTGTATGAATTTAAAATTCAGCTTTATGTATATCTTTAATTATTCTTATTTCTTAGAATGGAATATTGAGTTGGTTGAATGTTTATTATTGTATGCCTATATTATAATATTTTATATATTAATATTAATGTACAAGTGAATAAGATATATTAAGACTCCACGTCGGCGTACAAGTTTTCTTTTGCCGACGTGTAGCATAAAGTTATCAATTTCCTTTTTGTTGTATTCTGTATATTTTTCGTGCAATAAACGATTTGATTTGAATACCAGTAGCAAGAATGATCATATTTAAAGCTTGAAACTGATAAGAATTAATTCCAATTCATTTTATCATGATTCAAACTGGCAGTACGCTGCTGCGTCCTATCAAACACTGCACTGTATTCATAGAGTATAATTGAGAGAATAATTGGATAATTTATTGATATAATTAAGAGAGAATGCAATTTTACTGTGCCGCACATTCGATTTTATTCTGATAATGTTTGCCACATATCTATACGCAATGTCCCCTCTATTTTCAATGTTGAAATGTTTTCTATCTCCAGAATTATAACAGTTGATGTTATACACAGTGTCTTCTACACAAAGTTGCAGTGGAAAAACAGTTTTACTACTTCTATCTGCAATGACATTTTTCAAAGCTCTCAAACTTCCAAAATTGATATCCATGATCATAAAACTGACAGATACAACTGAGTAGCCACACTACTGACCATCAACTAGTACTGGAATATTGGAGAATTTCCTTCTGATATGAATGGTATCACCACGCTTGAGAAAGTTTCAACTCAAGAAGTCTAAAACTAAACGTGATTTTTAGGAGTAGTAAGTGTAAACAATTTAAGAGAATTGGGAGAGATTTTTCCAGACAGAACAGCAAATCAGGTGGATGGTGCAACCAGATTGCCTTCACTCATTGAATCATCCAAGATTATATAGAAGAAGCTCATCACACCAAGTGATCACACCACTTATCATATCTTATCTCCAAAATCTCAACAATGCGTTCAATATTGTTGAGCAATGAAATTGCAATAACTGATGAGCTCCTCGCGTGTTCAACATTGAGCTCGTCACAACAAGAGTGCTTAAGTCCAGTTCAGCCTTCGAGCTCCATGTAAAATGCTATTCATATTATATGACCAATGTACTACAAACATATAGTACAGTATAAATCAGAAGAAACAAGCACCTTGGAAAGAAGAGAATGAGAATGCGAGAAGAGAACAGAAGCACGACAGTAACTTCAGATAAATATAAATCGAGGTTAGAATAAAAACATGGCCAACAAAAACGTTCCAGTAAGAAGGCTTGGGAAAGGATTTTGTTTGAAAAGATAAACCTGGGAGGAATTCTTTACTGTCAACGTAGAGGAAAATGTAAGTCCTTGGTTCTTCCGTTTAATATCTTCCCCTTGCTGTTCCTTGCTATGAACAACCAGAAGGGCAGCAGTTTAATAAACTTTATAAATTCAATTTGGCCTACATACTAACTGAATAATTTCAACAGAGGCCGAGCTTTGATTATCAGTTAATCAGAATCTACTGATATGTCCTCTATTGGCTTTTTGATGGTGAATAATTTAGAATGTGCTCAGTAGTAGGTTTATAGAAGTACTCGTATAATAAAATTTCTTGCGGTTGATTCGTCTTATTCAGTAGTTTAGGCATCATTTTAAGAATATTATACATTAAAGTAAGCGAATTAAATTTTACTCCTCGATGATTTTCAATAGAGGTTACTAGTAGTTCTGTGAACAGTAGACCTCACGCAGTATTCTCATCCACAAGTACCTGATTGAAACTATAGACCTTATGGAAATACAGCAATAGACTGGCTTCTCCACACATCTGTGTAATCACTTGTCAGCTGATTTATGATGAATAATTCTATAGTCTGATTTTTACTCCAATATTGGCGTATGAAGGAGGCTCCTTTTCCCTTTTATATTATCCTTGAAATGCAAAATTTCCAAAAACCTTGTATATACGTTGACGCGCAATCAAAAAAGGAACATACCTGTCAAATTTCATGAAAATCTATTACCGCGTTTCGCCTTAAATGCACAACATAAAAACATTTAAACATTCAAACATTTAAACAATGAGTCATATGAATAAAACCAGAGCAAATGCTTATGAGAAAGAGCATGGAGCATAAGGTTTTGCTCATGAGCAAAGGGTAGAAGCAAAAGCATTTGCTCATTTTTATATGAATAAGCTTTACCTCATGCTCCTGAACTATGGAGCAAATGCTCATGTATTTTAAAGATTTTTCATTAGCTGATTCGCTTTTGTAGCCTTACTTTGTTTTTATAGCTCACGGAAGCGCTAAATATGCAAGTAGGGGGCACCGCTTGTGTTTGTGTCGTCTGTTTTTTTTTCAATTTATGAATAGTTTTAGGTTAGTTGAGTTTAGAATTTTGAAATAATAGCGTGAAAAAATGTCATCTCTTTAATAACCTTCAGCATATTCTTAGAATATCAATAGCCTTCTCATAATCGTCTACACTCTCATCCTCTTAAATGCCTATCTCCTATTTTGTTATGGCTATCTTTATATCAGATAGCTATCTTTTGTATTTATTCTTCTGTAGGAATAATGGTGATATATCATGGTTGAATCTAAAAAGAGTTTTATAGGTCTCAACTATTGGTTGTGATCGTATCTGGTATAGTTTCCTCTTCCTCATACGAATTAGTTGAGCCATTGTACTATGAGCAAAAGATGATAAGCTGCTCTAGACTAGACTCACCTTTTTTGAAGCATTTGCTTCAAAAGTTGATGCAAATGCTCTAGTTTATTCATACAATTTTGAGTATAAGCTTTTACTTTTGAGCAAATGCACAAAATATTTTTTTGATGAGCATGAGCAAAAGGTTTTGCTCACGTTTATTCATAGAAAATGAAGCAAATGGTCCATATTTTAGAAGTATAAGCAAATGCTCAACTTTATTCATGTGGCCCATTAAGAGAAATGCCAAACCGTCGACTTGAATCTTAGACCTCACTTCGCTCGGTCAATCATTTGTCTGTCGTTAGGAAGGAAGTATGTCAATTTGACAGCTCTATAATTTGAATTCACGGCCTATTCTAGTTTCTATTTTCATGCGTTAATCGTATTGGCTACCTCGGCCATGGAAGATCATACGACTTGCATTTGAATTATTTTATTTATTTATTTATTTATTTATTTATTAGAACAGTCACAAACACGATATTTGGAAAGAGAAACAGGCGATTGCCCAAAACTTCTTCAATTCCTTGATTTTGGCAAATAAATAGTCCAAAGTGAGGTTAACTTTAAAATTTCTGTTTTCACCAAAGATTAACACTCAGAGAATACGTATTCGAGATATGACTGATGAATTTTGAATTTCGAAGGGTTGATAAGAGCCGGAAAAAACACTAAACAATCCGAAATTTTCAATAATATTGAAATAAACTTGAAAATTTTGAGCAGAAAAATTAAATCTACTATCACTGCAACTATCAGCTGATGATATTTCTCACCTGTTGCAAGAGATTAATGCAACTTTTGTGGTTATTACAGTGTCTAGTCCACAGATTAGACTTATTGGGATCATTCACCACTCCAATTCTGTAGAAATTGACTTGCAAATAATTTCATGAAAATCTTTATTGTCAGCAAGGCGAAACAACTTCTTAGATATGTGTCGACACTTAGTTCAGTTTCTTCAATTATCAATATTTGGATTAACCTACATTATGGATATATCATTCACTAATCTTCATCATTAAGATAATTTGAAACTGGTACTGTACCTATAATTAGTCAGGGATTCGACTAAAATAAAGATCCTGGCCTTGATAGAAATGGAAGTTTGGAAGAAGTCAGTTTTCTTAAGAAAAGTCACGAAACTCAATTTTGAAAAAATGATTCTTGCTAAGACACAGCTTGCACAATTTTTTGCACAAGCTCCAAATCACATTCATTGAAGTGTAAATTCTTGAGATTATGAATAATGTTGCATTCAATCCAAAGAGATTACGTCATGAGTCGTGAAAGGAATGAATTGGAGACGAATTTCAATTTGAATTGTTGTCTGATCGACAAGCGACAGTAAACAGGCTGTGACAACCAATAGACTCGGGTATATGAGGCAGTTAGAGCGAATGGCGGCGGCCGATAGGACAACGGCCCCATACAATTTCTGTTGATGTTTAGCCGTAAGCCGTCCAGCTTTGTAATCAGAAAAGCCAGATAAGGAGGAAAACTCTTTCATTTTGGCCGTAAAGCCTGTTATGTCTGTCTCTTGCTTGTCGGACAAGTTTCCTTGTTTATGTGGAAAGTGTTCCTCTACTCTGGAAACTGCATAAAAACAATAATAGAATGGCCGATGAGCCGAGGGTTGGAGCCTGAGAGGCCGGACAGGGTTCCGCTTCATAAAACTTCGCGGATACAAGGCGCCAGTTTTCGCCAGACAGTTTTATTACCTCATCGGAAAGTCGACGAAAATTATGGAGGGCTCGAACGTATTTTGAATATGACGATGAGCAAGTAGCGAGCGAGCAAAGTGAAGGAGAAAGGGGAACGTTTGTCAGAGGAATGCAAAGCAGAGGGATTCCGTACCCATTTTCTTGCGAGCTTGCGAGAACCTTCTTCTTTAAGCTCGCTCTTCTATCCTTTCGACTAATAACAAGAAAAGAGAGGCTTGGCAAAGGTAGGGAACCACAAGAAAGAGAAAGGGAAAAATGAAAATTCTATGGTCTTGTACGATACCCGCACCGGGAGGAGAAAAAAGCTGCAAGTTTGTGTGCTTGGTGGAAAGAGAACCAGTAGGAGAGATAAGACATGCCAGATGTGAAGGGTCAGAGAGAAAGCGAACAAGCAATGAAGATTGGGGTAGTATGTGGCCAAAGATAGGGAGAGAAAGAGATTGATATGGGGATAGAAAACGATGGATATTGAGGTACACGCAAGCAGTTGTATTACTTCAACGAAACTTCAACAGATACAGGAGAAAAAAGCAAATAATGAGAGGAGATAGAAAGGGATCTGAAGGTAAGCGAGAGTGTAGAAGTGAGAGCCAATGATTTTGGAGGATTGACACAGGATGGATATCGCGTTCCAAGAATACTGAAGAGATTCAGACAGAATACAAGAAAATGTTGGGGATAGGGCTCATTAAGGACTTTTCTCAGTTGCCCCTCCACTATCAATTCAGTTCCTTCGTCATGCATTTGAGTTTTCCAATCAACAATCACATTTCATCAAAATTATAAAGGGCGTCGTTCCTTCAATAGATTTTTCTATTAACGATCTTCATATTAGATACAGTCACTATAAAAACACTTTTAATATGATATTCTTGAAAGTTTCTGAATCATGATTTTATATTATTGTATTGTATTATGGTTCCATAATTCTCATCTCATTATTATCGTATTATCCAGCAAAAAGCTGCTCTTCATTATAAATGGATGTGAATAATGAGTAAATAAGTTTATCGCTTCCTCTCAAAATGCTCTTATAATTTATTTATCTGAGGCCGATGATTCCCAGGCTGATTCCTCATCAATTGATTGTATTAAATTGTTTATTACCTTCACTTGAAACTGAAAAATTATTTATCCAATAAATTTTCGAATAATTATTCGAAATAATCGTACAATGATGATCGGAGGTTGATCAGATAATAAACTGAACAATCTACCAGAATTTAAGAACTATTGTGATTTATTTTTCCATGTCAATTGAAGTGGGAATGGAGGTGTATTAGAATATTGTATATTCGAGTTTAATGAGATGTTGAGAAGTGAAACTCGCCATTCTCTCGAAATAAATTCAGTCAGTTATTAATATGAGAGCCTATAAGGTCACTTCCAAAGTTTCTGTAGCTATTGTGGTGCAGAAGGGATTGGAATAGGGAAGAGATAAATTTTCCAATTTTCATAAAGCTATACATTCTGCAGAAGCTAACTTTGGGCAAGGCCAAGCTGGTAAACCGTCGGCTGGATTCAATAAATAATCAGCTTTGTTCGACTTTCGTGGAGGATTAGGGAAATTGCTCGATAATAAGATTGATGTGGTGGTGTTGGGGTGGTCGGGGTGGTCGGGGTGGCTTCGTGCACTTTGAGGCTGGACATGTTTCGTTTGTGTTTTGTGGAGGGGGGAAAGAGAGAGCAGAACAAATCGAAGTAAAGCGTTCTGATCCGAAGGCAGGTAGCCGGTCAACATCAGCTTTGGAAGGTTTGAGTTTTTGTTGCTCAGCGCAAGGAGGGCGGAAGGGAGTGCACAAACTGAAAACCGAGTTGGTCAGTGTAATATAATACGCCCCACCGACTCAAATGTCAGGTGTGGACACGGGCCATCTCTAAAGCCGCTCAAGCCGCAACAAACCTCTGCCCCCTATCCTCCAATCCCCCCAACACCACCCCTAACTAAGACCCGGACTTGTGCACCAATTATCCCATATTACTCCAACCCAGCCTGCACTCCAAACACACCACTTTCCATATGTCATCCTGGTACCGGGAAAGGCTAGGCCTCAACTTTATAATACCTGTTCATATTTGCCTCAAACGCGGCAAACTCATTGGACATTTACTTTTATAATTATATAAAACATCACTTGATATTTAGTGGAAACTTCTCAAGAAGTTCAATGTAAAATGGATGTAATTTATTTGGTTTTCCAAATCAGTTCTTATCTAATGCAATAAATTATTTTCTCATTCAATCTAATTCCATTCAGTTTCTACTTCTATACAGCAATACTATTGTATTGTTATTCAATATTTAATCACAAACTCATGTATACATCAGCCTAAATAAATCATTATTACAACAATCACAATTTCGTTAATGCAGTTGTTGTTATAAGACATCACACCACAATACTACACAGTGGAAACCTTATTGTGGAATGAATGTTTGAGCCCTAGACAAGATAAATTCCTTTGGATATTGCGGAAAATTGATTTCATAGCTTGACTATTTAAATAATTTCTAATCATAGCTTTCATACAAATTGTAATAATCTTATTTGCTGACGAATTTTATTCGATTTTTGATATTAGATTCTACACTCTACCCTCATTCTCTGATGTACTCAAAGTTTTTTAATGTGGGATTATACTTTATCGATCATGAATAAGCTATGTGTTTTATTTTTCATTTGTCCATCCATCAACATTGTTCAATATCACAAAATCCCATAAATACCAACTTTAAACTCAACTTTATAATACCTATTCATATTTGCCTCAAACTCGGCAACCCTCATTGGACTTTTGCTATTAAATATAAAACAGCACTTGATATTTAGTGGACACTTCTCTAGAAGTTCAATGTAAAATGGATGTAACTTATTGGGTTTTTCAAATCAGTTTCATTGAAGTGTAAATTCTTGAGATTATGAATAATGTTGCATTCAATCCAAAGAGATTACGTCATGAGTCGTGAAAGGAATGAATTGGAGACGAATTTCAATTTGAATTGTTGTCTGATCGACAAGCGACAGTAAACAGGCTGTGACAACCAATAGACTCGGGTATATGAGGCAGTTAGAGCGAATGGCGGCGGCCGATAGGACAACGGCCCCATACAATTTCTGTTGATGTTTAGCCGTAAGCCGTCCAGCTTTGTAATCAGAAAAGCCAGATAAGGAGGAAAACTCTTTCATTTTGGCCGTAAAGCCTGTTATGTCTGTCTCTTGCTTGTCGGACAAGTTTCCTTGTTTATGTGGAAAGTGTTCCTCTACTCTGGAAACTGCATAAAAACAATAATAGAATGGCCGATGAGCCGAGGGTTGGAGCCTGAGAGGCCGGACAGGGTTCCGCTTCATAAAACTTCGCGGATACAAGGCGCCAGTTTTCGCCAGACAGTTTTATTACCTCATCGGAAAGTCGACGAAAATTATGGAGGGCTCGAACGTATTTTGAATATGACGATGAGCAAGTAGCGAGCGAGCAAAGTGAAGGAGAAAGGGGAACGTTTGTCAGAGGAATGCAAAGCAGAGGGATTCCGTACCCATTTTCTTGCGAGCTTGCGAGAACCTTCTTCTTTAAGCTCGCTCTTCTATCCTTTCGACTAATAACAAGAAAAGAGAGGCTTGGCAAAGGTAGGGAACCACAAGAAAGAGAAAGGGAAAAATGAAAATTCTATGGTCTTGTACGATACCCGCACCGGGAGGAGAAAAAAGCTGCAAGTTTGTGTGCTTGGTGGAAAGAGAACCAGTAGGAGAGATAAGACATGCCAGATGTGAAGGGTCAGAGAGAAAGCGAACAAGCAATGAAGATTGGGGTAGTATGTGGCCAAAGATAGGGAGAGAAAGAGATTGATATGGGGATAGAAAACGATGGATATTGAGGTACACGCAAGCAGTTGTATTACTTCAACGAAACTTCAACAGATACAGGAGAAAAAAGCAAATAATGAGAGGAGATAGAAAGGGATCTGAAGGTAAGCGAGAGTGTAGAAGTGAGAGCCAATGATTTTGGAGGATTGACACAGGATGGATATCGCGTTCCAAGAATACTGAAGAGATTCAGACAGAATACAAGAAAATGTTGGGGATAGGGCTCATTAAGGATAAAACCCCTGGTTTGATAGAGACTCTGATTTGGACTTTTCTCAGTTGCCCCTCCACTATCAATTCAGTTCCTTCGTCATGCATTTGAGTTTTCCAATCAACAATCACATTTCATCAAAATTATAAAGGGCGTCGTTCCTTCAATAGATTTTTCTATTAACGATCTTCATATTAGATACAGTCACTATAAAAACACTTTTAATATGATATTCTTGAAAGTTTCTGAATCATGATTTTATATTATTGTATTGTATTATGGTTCCATAATTCTCATCTCATTATTATCGTATTATCCAGCAAAAACCTGCTCTTCATTATAAATGGATGTGAATAATGAGTAAATAAGTTTATCGCTTCCTCTCAAAATGCTCTTATAATTTATTTATCTGAGGCCGATGATTCCCAGGCTGATTCCTCATCAATTGATTGTATTAAATTGTTTATTACCTTCACTTGAAACTGAAAAATTATTTATCCAATAAATTTTCGAATAATTATTCGAAATAATCGTACAATGATGATCGGAGGTTGATCAGATAATAAACTGAACAATCTACCAGAATTTAAGAACTATTGTGATTTATTTTTCCATGTCAATTGAAGTGGGAATGGAGGTGTATTAAAATATTGTATATTCGAGTTTAATGAGATGTTGAGAAGTGAAACTCGCCATTCTCTCGAAATAAATTCAGTCAGTTATTAATATGAGAGCCTATAAGGTCACTTCCACAGTTTCTGTAGCTATTGTGGTGCAGAAGGGATTGGAATAGGGAAGAGATAAATTTTCCAATTTTCATAAAGCTATACATTCTGCAGAAGCTAACTTTGGGCAAGGCCAAGCTGGTAAACCGTCGGCTGGATTCAATAAATAATCAGCTTTGTTCGACTTTCGTGGAGGATTAGGGAAATTGCTCGATAATAAGATTGATGTGGTGGTGTAGGGGTGGTCGGGGTGGTCGGGTGGCTTCGTGCACTTTGAGGCTGGACATGTTTCGTTTGTGTTTGGTGGAGGGGGGAAAGAGAGAGCAGAACAAATCGAAGTAAAGCGTTCTGATCCGAAGGCAGGTAGCCGGTCAACATCAGCTTTGGAAGGTTTGAGTTTTTGCTCAGCGCAAGGAGGGCGGAAGGGAGTGCACAAACTGAAAACCGAGTTGGTCAGTGTAATATAATACGCCCCACCGACTCAAATGTCAGGTGTGGACACGGGCCATCTCTAAAGCCGCTCAAGCCGCAACAAACCTCTGCCCCCTATCCTCCAATCCCCCCAACACCACCCCTAACTAAGACCCGGACTTGTGCACCAATTATCCCATATTACTCCAACCCAGCCTGCACTCCAAACACACCACTTTCCATATGTCATCCTGGTGCCGGGAAAGGCTAGGCCTCAACTTTATAATACCTGTTCATATTTGCCTCAAACGCGGCAAACTCATTGGACATTTACTTTTATAATTATATAAAACATCACTTGATATTTAGTGGAAACTTCTCAAGAAGTTCAATGTAAAATGGATGTAATTTATTTGGTTTTCCAAATCAGTTCTTATCTAATGCAATAAATTATTTTCTCATTCAATCTAATTCCATTCAGTTTCTACTTCTATACAGCAATACTATTGTATTGTTATTCAATATTTAATCACAATCATTCACAAACTCATGTATACATCAGCCTAAATAAATCATTATTACAACAATCACAATTTCGTTAATGCAGTTGTTGTTATAAGACATCACACCACAATACTACACAGTGGAAACCTTATTGTGGAATGAATGTTTGAGCCCTAGACAAGATAAATTCCTTTGGATATTGCGGAAAATTGATTTCATAGTTTGACTATTTAAATCATTTCTAATCATAGCTTTCATACAAATTGTAATAATCTTATTTGCTGACGAATTTTATTCGATTTTTGATATTAGATTCTACACTCTACCCTCATTCTCTGATGTACTCAAAGTTTTTTAATGTGGGATTATACTTTATCGATCATGAATAAGCTATGTGTTTTATTTTTCATTTGTCCATCCATCAACATTGTTCAATATCACAAAATCCCATAAATACCAACTTTAAACTCAACTTTATAATACCTATTCATATTTGCCTCAAACTCGGCAAACCCTCATTGGACTTTTGCTATTAAATATAAAACAGCACTTGATATTTAGTGGACACTTCTCTAGAAGTTCAATGTAAAATGGATGTAACTTATTGGGTTTTTCAAATCAGTTATCATCTAATGTTCTTGTTATTGAAAGAAATGTTTTAAAAGATAGACTCATAAACTTTCCATTTGGCAAGTAATTGGTTATTTTTCATGTGATTTGGATAAATAATTACTCCTTACTCGTTACAACTTTGACATTGATGTAACTATTGGAGTGCTTTGTGGAAAAATATTGCTTATCAAGTTGTGTGTGACCCTTTCATTGTCTGGAACAATTCCTGTTTCTATTCAGTAAAAATTCGGTGAGTCGAAATATCATTATCATAGAAAGAAGACCGTTTCCAGCCAAAGAGAGGAAGGAATGCTCATTCAGCGAAATTAAAATGTCCGATCCCCCAAGAATGAAGTGAATTCATGCCAAAGATGTAGGAGATGCAGGATCAGGATGAGGTGGAGGAGGGAACTTTAATCGTACGTAGAACGTCCTGAGTTGTGTGTGCGTGTGTGAGAATGGGCATGAAAACGTGCAAGCGCGTAATTGCGCGTGTGTAAGTGCGTTTTCCACACAACACACATGAGAATGTTCTCAGTTCTAGGATGGTGGTGAAGTGGAGGGGAAGCAGCAATAAGACTGCAGCACAGCGCGATCTTCTCGTTCTCTGTTTGAACAAAGCCTAGATGGAATTGAGAGATAAAAAGAACTGTCCGCGTCAGCCTCAACGGCACACCCTTACCCCTTGAAGCTCCCACCCCTCCCCAAAGATGCTCTCTCCTGGTGCCATGAATTGGCGAGTCAAATCTCGTGGGAAGTACGCGATAATCTCAGCTGCGAATGTTTTCATTAACAGTGCTAATTAGTAAAGCTGTTGTTATGATCCCATTTTGCGGGCTCTTCGACAGTTAGAGCTTGTTTGTATTGAAATTCTCATCACTCTCGATACTGGAATTCTAGATCTACGTAGAAAGAATTATGATCTAATAAGTTGTTTTGCTAGGCGTCGGATAAGCTTCAACGCATACCTCTACTCCCCTCTCCAACTTCCAAATTAGAAATAGCTCTCAATTATATTGTATTCTATAATACCAATTACCTCTGTGGTACTGGATTATTCTTATCGTTTCATTAATTGATTACGGCATAAGCATCGTCATGCCTGAAAAGGCCATAATGTTGAATAACAAATGCATTCAATTAGCTTTCACATATTTTATGAGAAAAGAAGAAAAGTTTGTTGCTCGACTGAGAATATTCTGTGATAGAGTAAACATCAAGAATAATTCACGAATTTCTTTAATAGTGAAGCGCACAACTCCATTCACTTCACCATGTTTACTATACTTTGCTATAATAAATGCAGAAAAAATTAATGTTTACTCACGACTCAAGTTGAAAGGGCTGTGTAGCAACAAACCTGTAAACACAATGACATCAATAATTAATAACAGCTCACTATCAATGTATAGATTTATCTCATATTTACGAGGTATACGATTACAGCAGTATTGATAATCTACTAAGAGTAAGCTTAAATACGAAATTAGGATTTACAATCCAAATATAGGTCTGAGATACAGAATAAAAAGTAAGAAGAAAGAAATTAGTATAGTTTCTGCTATGATTGTGGTATATTCAGTTTATGAAACTTCTCAGATTAGAAGGATTGCTTCAGGAAACACTATCAAACAAAATTCAAGGGCGGGTCATCAGGTGGCTGCAGTTCTGGTTGAGGGGGGCACAGAGGGTAAGCTTTTAATTAACAAGAGTAATTAGCTTCGATAATGGCAGTTTACGAGAGCTGGACACATCCGCGCATGCGTCGCAGTGGACCTTAATTCAGCGACCGGTGGTGAATATCAATGCTCTCGCCTTGTTTATTTAATGACCTCTCATTAAATAACTTGATTTCGGGACGGGACGGACCAGCGGCTAGCAGGCGTCCGCTGCGGCCTTTTCTAACGAACCTCCCTCACGTTGCTGCTCGGTCGTTACGTGTCTGTGTGCCGCACAAAACGTATGCCAACCACCATTTGTCGGTTGATGGCCTCTCTATACTCACTCTCTTCTGCCAGAGTATTCTGATTGTATTGTTCTTGCATATGGTTTTTTTCATCAAAATTAAAAATGACTAGAAAATTAAATTATGGTACGTGTTCAGTGATAATGATTATTCTTGATGGTTTACTTCGAAAACATGTAATTCAATCTTCCTCAATTGTGTAATTTTACACGTATAGGCCTACATTTAGTTTTCCAACAATAAAGTGTCACGAATATGATGATTTCTATTTTCTCCACTTTAGAGTAGCAGGAGTGTCGAACAATATTTTGATTTCCATTATGACCTCCAAACTCCAACCAGTAAATGTTGAACTCAAGAACATACATTTTCCTGTGTTTTTTAACTGTTGAATTATAAGTTCATACGAGAAGTAATTAGGAACTTAAAATCTTACCACAGAATACAAGCATAGAAGTAGCAATACATTAAAGAAGTTTTCTCTATCTTACTTAATGAATGCTTAATGGTCGATGCCTTCCAATGCTACAGATTATAAAATTTTCCTTTTTTCTCTTACCAGCAAACTTATAACAGTGTTTTTCTGTCAATATGGTTCGATTAGTTGGTATTTTACATCAAAGTTCGCGAATTTTCATGCATCATCAGTTTTGATGAAGGATAGATAATCATGAAAAAGAGCAACTCACCATTTGAATAATCGGTGAATTATTCAGACAATTAGAGCTTGAATTATCAATGTGAACATTGTTGAATATTTATTGACCTATAACGACATGCGTAATATGTCATGCTTATTCATTCGAAAAATAACTCTCAGCCTGAAACATTTGTTATTAATATGCATTTATTACGTGCGGAATGATGCTGAAGATCAAGAATACATCATTCATAGGCTTTATTACGAAAGTCCATGCTTTGGGGCGAGACGAAGGCCGGTATAGAAATCTATCAAACGGACTTAGCGACCCAATCCATCACTGTATCTTCTTCACTTTATCCTCTCTGCTCGGCTGCCGCCGCCGCAACTTTTCTTCTCATCATGAAGCCCACTCAGCCCACTCACTCACTCACTCACTCTCTTTCTTCGGTACATATTTGCTCGCCCCCTCAACCCCACACCCCCTCATCATCACCATCACACTCTTCTCTCCACAAGAAACTTGCTGCTGCAAGAGTGAAAAGCTCAGTTTCCATTCTGAAAGTTTGCACCCCCGAAGCGACCTAAACAGGCCTCCTGTTTAGACCTCTAAATCTTCACTTTCATCTCGTCTCATGCTCACACTTTTCTTTTTTCGCCACTCACACTTGACACTTTTGCAACTGCAGTTTCCTCATATTATTTCACATTTCAGATTACGCATGACAAACTTTTCCGACTACACGCTTTGTATTTGGTGAGAAATAACTTCCCAGATCTACTTCAACTCGCTTTTATTTCCCTATCCATTCTCATTATGAACTGGATTCTACTGATTTAATAGAATGATAGAACTCCCTACTTAGACAAGTAATATATGGATATGAAGAATTACTAATTAATTTTCTCTTCTAAGGACATTATTTATTCAGTCATATATTTATTTCATTGACAATCACAAATCATAATTATCTATATAATAAAAGAGAGTAGGGTTGTGTTTGTTCGTTTGTTCGCATCAAAACATGTCAACTTGTGGATTGCATACCGGAAAAACGGGAATGATTTAGATCTCCAAGTTCTAAAAATATCAATCTCGTGCACCTGGAAGCCCAAATTTCAATTTTCCTTCTAGATTTTTCAGAATTAATGTTCAAACTTCATTAATAGAACATACGATTTCAAAAGAAAATACCAAATCATATGGTCAGAGTTAAAAAAGGAACATCTGTTTCTATTATTGCTTTCTACCTGATACCACTTAACCTCAATAATATTGTTTTGTTGATTGATAAATATTTTTAATAATATTTTTATTTTAAATATTTAAATAATAATAGTATTGTTTCGATAATTGATAAATATTTCCATTTTCACAAACTTTGTATAATAATATGGTGGATGTGAAACAGCTGCATCAAATTTTTTCTAGTGTTTAGAAAAATCTTTCCCCCAGTTGCACGTATTCCGGTTAACATTTAATTGCGATAAAATGCTATACTTCAATTGAGATTAATGCTAACTAAAGCATTTTGGTTGCACAAAAAAGAAATTTCAAGGGATAACGCTGAATTGATGTAAAAAAATTCTAACAGGCCATTCACAGGGAATTAAATTCAACTAAAGCCGATTAGGTACCTACTGATAGCTGTCTTCCAAAATTAGTTTTTGGTAAAAAAACTACAGAATTCAAAGTATGAGCTAAATATATGAATGAATTTCATCCGTTAATAAAATAGAAAAGAGTATTTAGCTGATATTAGAATTCAATATTAGATTCTAACTTTTGAATTTTTGAGGTTAGTTTTCGATCTTCTTCGACTACACTGGCGACAGACAGAACATTTTTATGCATGCGTAATGATAGTCACCGCTTCAATAACATAACCTCACTTTTTTGCCATTTGTTTAGAATAATAATTTTAATAACATCACTGTCGGATAAATTACAGTGTTGCCAGATTGTGAAACCGTTAAAATTTTGGTTAGTTAACCGGAAAACTTAATCGGAATTAAAAACCAACCGATTTTTGTGGAACAGAAATGAATCCGTAAAACTAATGCTGAATTGTTAATCGGCGTTAATGTCCATATTTAAAAGACTTCCGTGCAACTGGCCTATAACTTCGTTTTCCTGATGCAATGTTTAGGCCTACACGTGGCATGAATTATCAATTTTTCAGCTAGAACAGCTTTTGGAGTCAAAGTGCTAAATAAACGTCTACAGTTTCATCAATGCTGTATCAGCAATATGAAAACACATGCAGTTAATATGTCTTTGAACAAAGGTGTTGATATTTACATAAAGAAATTATTCTCTTCCATTTTTATTTAATTGAAATTTCAAAATCATTCAAGCCCTGATAGAATGACTGACTCACTGTACAGTCAGTCGAAAATTTTAATATTGGAATGAGGGTTATTTTGGTAAGCTGAGCAAATAAATAAGGTCATATGCACATTTTCGTTATATCTTCAAATGAAAAATGAGTTTTGTGGGTTGTCAAAACTCCCTCTGAAAGGGAAACTATTCAACTTATTCTATCTTTTATTGGAATAACAATGATTATTCATCCATCTATTATCTTCTATACCATAATAAATGAAAGAACTGGATTATTTATATACAGGTGTGAAGTAGTATAGGAAAATTATGTTAGACGCATCATCACGTCTGAACTACTAAAACTGATTAACTTGAAATTTTGCATATAGATTCTTGCTTAACCGAGGATGGCTATAAAACTATTTAAAATTCTTCAAGTTTTCAGTTTGTCAAGTTTTCAATTATTTGTTATGCTTTCAGTAAGGAAGCAGCAGAACATTTCTCTTAAAAGGGAAATTAGAAGATAGGTATGATTGGGGATCCTTTTCGAATGATAAAAACAGGTTCTCCGTCGCACCCAAATTTTTTCCGCCATTTTGAATCCAACTTCTATTTTCAATTGAAAGGTGGTCATGATTCCAATACAGGATTTTGTTACAACCAGTTTAATAATAAACTACTTGCAAACAAGAGAAAGAATGCAATGAACCTCAGAGTCGGCGGATCATGTCAACAGCTCAATATCATGAAAGAAATCAGGTTAAGAAAAATCGAAATTTGAGAGAGTGAAGAAAATAACAATATATTCCTCAAAACAAATATGAAAATCGAAAAGAAACTATGATTGTCACAAAGTACAGAATTACAAAAGATTGATATAGAATTAAATCTAGAGTTCATGAATTTACTAAGTAGCGCTACCCCTTCAATATTTCACTAGACGTTTTGAAAGATTTCCAAGTTATTAATTTGCGAAGAGAAGAGAATATGTAGTTGAAGAGAATGTAGAAATTTGATGATGCAGCTCACCGGAATTTAGAAGAAATATATATTATATCGTAGGTACTTTACTGTGTTGTGTCTTCATGATGTTTAGTCCAGTTTACTTAAATTCCATGGTCCAGTAGTTATATTTGTTGTACAAGAAGGTTGTGTTTCAAGAAATCTTCAATTTAATCATATTTAAAATAAATCATAAAACCTTTATGGACAAATAACAATCTGATAATTCTACATACAAAATTATTACATTCTTGTTAAAGCAAGATAGCTTTGTCAAGATTTGTAAAATCAGTAGGTAACAAATACAGAAAAGATACATATTGAATTGAGAATGAGATTTCCAGAAAATAAAATAAATTTAGAGACATAATAAATTAAAGTAAGAAAGAACAGATGTAGGCTAAAATAGAAAAAAATTGGATAATTGAGAATTAGGTCATTGGACGGTAGAACAGGTTAGGTCTAGTCATAAAGTAAACTTTAGTTAACAAGAATAAAATATATTAAACGAATTCGGCATAAAGATCAGAATATAAAGAAATATAACAAGATTTTAAAAATAATATAGATGGATTTTCAAGAACATGAGAAAGTGATAAAAGTCTACACGCTAATTCATGATCTACAAATTTAGAAAAAGGTTTTAAACTTACCCATCTGGGTTTTTGAAAAAAAAGACTCAATCAAAACATTAAAAGTAAAGAAGGCCGAAGCCTATTTTGGCAATATTAAATCATGTTGGAAGATAATTAAATACAGAACGAAAAGAAGAAACCATTTCTTAAATTTTACGTCAGACAATGCCAAAATCCAAAGAAGTAGTGAGCGACGAAGCATTCAGTAGTGAATACAGCGTAACAGTTCAGCTGTTCAACAGCAGTTTTGCCAACTTGCATAACAAAATACAAAAGTATAAATCCTTTATGAACTATAAACTGAAAAAATTCAATTATAATTATTCAAATTACGGAATTAAAATTATAGTTAACTATTGAGAATTAAATTTTGGTACAATTTCCAGAGAAAAGGTATGGTGAAAACCGCACATCGATATCTCAAACCTTTCAAAATTTATTCTCATTCATTTCCTCTATTATAGTATAAAAGATGATAGATAAATGTATGATATATCCATCTATCTATCATCTTCTATACTATTATAGAGGAGAGAACTGGCTTGCACGTGTAGAGGATAGGGAAATTATGTTTGACGCATCATCACGTCTGAACTACTGGACTGATTTACTTGAAATGCTGCTTATAAATTCTTAATCAACCGAGGATTCTTATGGTAACTAATTAAATACAAATTTTTCACTCAAAACTCTACAAATTGGAAATTTTTGAGTAATTTCGAGTAATAAATCATACCCTCATTCGTATAGAATCTGTTCAATGATAAACTATTTCAAAATTAGCATCAACATCGAAATAAACTCAACATCATAGCCTACTATATCCTACGCTTAGTTATTATCATTTTGGAACTTATAATCTGTTATAATCTGTATTCAAAATTTAATATTACAATATATTACAGGAATACATAAATAAACTACTTGTGTTTATTCTAAAGTATTTGCAGTGCACCTTTGTAAACCTTAAAAAAATTAATTGGGTTTAACACTATCACATCCACCCTTAATCATGGAAATGCTTTAAAATCTCTCAATCTCCAATGAGAATTTCATTTGTTTTTGAAATTAGAATGTATTCTCATTTAAATCCACGTCAAATTGAGGTTTGCGTCCTTGTTAGAAATGAGCTTTGTGACTGTTCAACAGCTGAAGCTTTATGATGGTCATAAACATCAAACCCTTATTTATGTCTATCGACTACATATTATAGCTTTGTGATAAGAGAGTACTCTAGTAATTGCCCTGAGAAGAATGCAGCTTACACACAATACAAGGCCTCAAGAAATTATTATTAATGTTGAGGGCAGGGTGGGGTACTGTCGGTCATCTGACAGGATCTAATTTATGAGGGATCTTACTCTTGCAAGTAAATATTTCATCCGAAGACTTTATTGCGCTCTCCGGGGAAAAATGGGGAGGTCGCGAGGGGTTTATATGAGCTGAAGTATCATGCGGGGAAGAGTATGGGGTGAGGAGTAAGAGATGTTGATGAGGAAGGGGAAGGGGGAGCCACTCACCTCTATTGCACTTTTACATCTTTGTCGAGAACCGCAAGACGGTAATTTCTGAAGGGGCTCTCAGTTCAACATTGTAATAATATAACTCTCGCTTTTTAGAGGAATATTCCAGCAGATAAGTGCGAAGCGGCCTGGGCGGCCAGGAGCCCAGTTTTTATATTTGTCTGTCTTCTCGTAGGCATTCACTCTTTTTATTAAAGCTGAGTAATTCAATGTCAAAAAGAAACATGGCAAAAACGTACGTTATTTAAAATTAGAATTTCTGCAGCTCTCTTCCCAAATACATGAAATCACTTCGCATGAATGATGGGGATTACATAAAAGTTGGAGTAAGTTGCCGTTTCTTTCTGAAAATTATCAAAAAATTGTAATCGAAAAAAGCAAGTTTTGAGTAACGACACAATATTCATATGATTGAAGCTGTAGTTGATAATATGACATGGACGCCTATTGGTGAGCTCAATGTTCTCTCCAACTGCATGCTACCTATCTATTGCGCTAATAATATTTTGTTTATGCAATAATTATAATTTTTCAAGTGGGTAATCAAAACCAGAAAAAAACAAATTCGCCTTAGAGCTTAACATCATTGTACTCGACTTGCATGATTTGCAAATACCATGATATTAGCGATAGTATAATCCTACTTCGGGTTTTCCAGAGTTTGATTCAATATGGGCTTATTCTATGGGGCGGAGCAGCCAGTACTAGTAGGGTTCTGCTTCTTTAGAAAAAAGTAGTAAGGATTATGGTCAATGCTGACTACTCGCTCATTGTCGTCCAATATTTGTCTCGATGGAGGTTATGTGTTCAGCCTGTCATGCCTGTCACAGCCTGTCAGCCTGTTCAGTATGTCATGCAAGTCCTAGTCGGGGCCAGGGACGAGTTGGATGTTCTTGAATGTAGGTCTGAGATACACAGGCATTTCACCAGACAAGCATGTCATCTGAATGTTCCTTTTGTCAGGCTAAAAAAACTTCAAGGCAATTATAGAATATTATCAATCAAGGCATTCAATAAGCTGACGGTTAGTGTAAGAAATATGAATCAATACCGTTTTAAAACTCAAGTTAAAAAACTGCTAACAGAGAACCCATTATATAATGTGGAAGAATTCTTCAATTTGCCCGTCGATGTAATAATAAATACTTATTTTGAGTGATGATTATATGTCTATGAATTGGCTCAGTTAGTTTTATAAGATTTTATTCTTTACGATACCTAATGTACATTTAAATATATTTATTGGAGGATTAATATATTCTATTCTATTCTATACCAAAATATTATCTAGAAATATATTCTAAACATAAATGCGGATAAAAAACCAGAAAATATAAAAACGTTTTTTCTAGCCTTCTAGGAATAGAAGTTACTGGAATTTTCAACCTTTTATTTGCAATAAATTTTTATTTCCTCCAATAACAAGCTTTTCAAAACATACATTCCTTTTCAAAAACGCATAACTTCTTATCGAAGTTGGCTTAGTTGGCGGTACATTTTACTCTCGTGAAATCTGTGATCAATGAAAACTGGATCTTTTCTTCTCTTCTTTTATTTTCTCAGAAAAATAGAATTCATTAGACATTTATCACAGGAGTTGATAATAATTTTATTTGATAATCATCTGATACTTCATGAACGACTTGTATTTTATGCGTTATTGACGTGACAAATGCAATCATATTGAATCGTCGACGACTAACCGGCAGTTTGTGTTTACTACCAACAATAATTTCGACAACACTGCAGCCACATTATAATAGTAATCAATGTAATCATCAACTCCATTCACATGAAACTAGCCAAAGACCCTTATCAAGAGTTTATGGCTCAGTTTCAGGCTACATGAGGGACAATGTACGTGTGTGTGGGTGTGCAAGTGATGCAGTTATCAATAAATTAGATAATGCAGGTGGTGATGCGAACACGTCACGATAGGCCGAGAGAAAGGAGAGAATGGTCATGAGAGAGTGAAATGAGTGAGTGAGCGAAAGAGTGGATGTGCGGGTCATTGATGTGAGTGAGCCTTCAATAGAAGTGGGGACTATACGTATACAGACACAAGCACGGCACGGCACTGTAGGCCTAGAATGGGTGTGCGTGCCACGCATAGCGCCTAGCAATAGAAAACGCAACCTGCACAACCATCTGTTCTGCGGCACCTATTGCACATAACTAAGCTAATAATGCAACCTGCATTATTCGTGTATTGCACTAGTAGTTGCTATTGCCACCCTTCATTCACTTCTATCATTGAGTTGGCTCTTGATGTTTATGCATGACAACAAAAAGTTACTGAAAATTGTTTTCAGTGGTGACTAAGAATAATTATTACTGCGAGTTGTGTGGTTTATGTTTGTTCTGCATGTAACAGGAAAATGTAGTTTGGAAATAAAGTAATATGAAACATGGAATGGGATTAAAATCATTATACTATTTCTGATATAAAGATAACTGAGCTCAACGAGAACGAACAACATAAATTTTTATTTTACATTTTTGGAGATTCATTGTTTCTTACTGCTTAAGCAGGGATCTTTTCTCCGTTTTTCGATAAAAGACTAACGTTTTTTCAATAGATGTATTCCGTTCGTCGTGACAAACATTTTGGCTAATTAAGATTGGAAATATTTATTGTATTTTAGTTTATGTCAGTGTTATGTAGAACGTTTGCCATGTGGATAATAATACTAAAGTGATGTATCCGATTGATGATGGTGAGTGATTTGATATTGCTTCCTGTTTTTGAATATTTTCCTCACGAACTACAGTAGATATTTTTTAATATTACAGTGATTATCAAATACATTCTGAGTTTCATATCCTAAAGAATCGGCCAAAAATTGTAATTAAAAATTGAAGTTATTCAAATTTTCAGATTATATGTCAGAATAAGGACAACTTATTCTCGAAACACATATCTATCTCTATTCGGAGAGAATCAGTTTTGGCTAAGTGTGCTTTCCTCGCCCACTTTACTTACAATTGTATGCCCAAGTAGGTGAATATTTTTCAATTAGATCAAATTTAGAATGATTGAAAAAGGTAAATGGAGAGGAAAACAATAGTCCAGTCACTATATACATTGGTGCATGCAAATTATATTGTAGTTCTGATTTTTCAATATATTATTTGAGTACATAAAAGAAGTCCAGAACAAATTTCTTCATGCAAAATTTCCTCGTGCTAGATACAGGGTGGCCAAAAAACCTCGTATTTTCGGCTCATTTTCTAGTTTTCAGTTATTTCTGCCAAATCTCGTAATCGGACAGAATAATTTGCTCTCGCTTTTTTTCCAGAATATAAAATTCTGAATAAAATGAGAACATTCGAAACTCTCTATCTCCAATGAGTACTGAGTTATGATTTTTCAAAAATGAGTGAAATTTGAAGAAAAAATTTATTTTGATGAATTGAATATAGTAATTGCCCATTTTTTGTGAATTGGAATATGGGCTTAAGTACACTCAACAATAAATCTTCCACTTTTCGACCGAATTTGACTTATGATGCATAATTTTGGACCACCTTGACAAGCTGAGAAGAATGAAGTGTAGTACGATGAAATCTGAGCATTGTGTCAGAAGTAATAAGTGTTTGAAATTTTGATCCTTGAGGTGTCCTTAAGCGCGCCTCACCACTAGGAAATACTGAAATGAAATGCATCTAACAGGTGATTCTCAAAGAATATAATCTTATGAACTCATGTCATTGTGCGAAATATCAATGTGAAGACTATGTAGCTGGTTATGATGGTTGAAGCTGAAAATTAGGTGTTTTTCACAATACAGGGAGCATTGTTGTCAGGTGTACCGGGAAATCTATATGAGATAGAGCGCTCTACCTGATCTCAGATTGTAGAGCACAAAAATATGCCCAGAGGGATCTTGAATTATACATCTTAATGGTAACAATTGGAAGATATTGTTGATCAAAATCTGAAATTCATCAAAATTGATTTTTTTCTTCAAATTTCACTCATTTTTGAAAAATCATAACTCAGTACTCATTGGAGATAGAGAGTTCCGAATGATTTCATTTCATTCAGAATTTTATATTCTAGAAAAAAGGCGAGAGCAAATTATTCTGTCCGATTACGAGATTTGGCAGAAATAGCTGGAAACTGGAAAATGAGCAAAAATACGAGGTTTTTGGGCCATTTATTTATCTAGCACGAGGAAATTTTGCATGAAGAAATTGGTTCTGAACTTCTCTTATGTACCCAAATAATATATTAAAAAATCAGAACAACAATATAAATTGCAAGCACATCCCCTTTTTCATGTCTATATTGACTGGACTACAATGGAAATCCACAATATCATAGTATTGAAATAAAAAGATATAAAATAAATAAAGTGATAATAGAAAAGGAGGATGACTATTTCTAGTTACATTAAATTTTATTCTCCAATCTTCATTTCTAAAGATAAGCTTTAGAATAGAAATGGGAATGTTTTCCTAGAGTAAATAATGAAATATAGTTGTATAAAGTAATTTAAGAACTTTAGTCACATGAAATCTTATCATAGTGATCTAATAATACTACTCATGAATTTTCCTCTAGGAAGATTTTTCCTTACTAGTTCACTTGATAAAATAATATTTAATACAGTTATAAATTTTTCATAGCACACGAAGTAAATGCTGTACTGATGTAGTGAGTCATCACGATTTCACGATACTGATATCAAATTCATCGTTCTCATAAAATATTTGATACTTTTCTGTATTTATGACATTGTCAACATAACAGATAGAATGAATATCTTTTCTCACATAGTAATATTGATTATATTATGTATCGTACAAAATATCTTCACCATCTCATAAAAAATACGAATACAAAATAATAATATACCACAAGGGAGATTTTCTCCTAGTTTATCAACAATGCAGTCGATTAGAAACCTACATGAATATTTTCTCTATCATTTGGATACGTAAACAGCACTGAGCAACCACTCGTCTTCTATTGAATTTCATTGTTTTACACACAAAAAGGATCATCTCACAATATTTGGCATTGGTGGAAAGTTCTCCAAAGACGTTATAAATCCGAAATTGAATCTTTGAGAGTGAATCTTTTCAAAATTCTCATGTAGCAGTGAAGAAGAGTATATGCTTAAGCCTACTGTAGAAAATTTAATTTGGGAGGAATTCTACAGGATATGTTGAATGACTGGAATAATTAGAATTCCAAACACGGTCTGAGTTGGAAAAGTCTTGTTAATTAAGAAGATCATGCAGGTACATTCTTTATAACAAAGAGCCTTGTCACAACAGAGCAACTGGAAGAATCTGTTCATGATGGAGTTGACTTTACAAAGATTCCCTTCAGAAGTCTACTTCTCATCTCGTACTTTACTTCTTTGAAAGTTAGAGCTTTGAGTATTCTCAGAGAAGTTGTACCATTAAATCTAATCATACATAGGTGTATCACTAGGTTTATTGATGAAAATTATTTCATGGACAAAAATAATATTGTTGAGATAATCAACAATAGAATGTGTTATTTTATGAATACTAAGCTTCTTTTAATAATCAGGGTGATTTTTTTAATTGCTTGAAAATCAGCTCTCAACCGATGATGATCAAGGTCAGAATTGGAATATTCTGAAATACATCGTTAGCATCAATTTCGAGGATAAAAGTGTTTGGCGGGTGAGTGAGTGCTGCGCTTCGCTTGTTAGTCGAGGCAGATATCGTTCCACTCAACAGTAAGCTCTCGCTAACGACCGAAAATATCATAGCATCTCAAGATATCATGTCAATGGAAGAATGGATGGAAGTTACAGCAATCTCGTATTCAAATTAGTTTCTAAAAAATAATTCCTTCTTCTCCAACGTTTTGTACCGTAATAATTGTGATATCGGTGGGTGGTGGGAGGGTTTTATATTAAGAAGTTTTACCTAGAATTGAATTCAGAATTGAAAATACACTGATCCTGGAGAGGTGGAGTGAAAGAATAAATTCAAAAACAATAAGAAGAAACTATAAATTAAATAAAATTACTAATTTCCGTATTTTATTCCTAGTTGATATTATTTAACTCCAAATACTGGATTTGAAGATGTAGTATATCTGCTTCTCAAAAATTTAATCGAATAATAATGCAATCGATTAAAAATGCTATCAAATTTGTTACATTATTTTTATATTACATATAGGCTATCACATTGTTTTCTAGATGTGGAACATCCAATTTTCCAAATGATACCATTCATTTTCTCTCATTCAGCATTTCTTGTATGAATTGAGTTGAATAATAATAATAAAAAAAATAGTGGTGAAATTATAAATATGAGGAAGGATTAAGAAGAAAATAGGAAATTTATAGAACTTTCCATTTGAACATTTCCATACACTGATCCGTATCCTGGACTAATTTGAATTTGAATCTATCAGGTTCGAGATGGATTATTATCAAGTGATCATCAACACTGAATGCATCAAGTATGAAAACATAAAAATCGAACCATAATTAATAGTTTACTCTGCTATAATCAACGGCAGTAACCAAATCTTTATGTACTTGTGTGAGTATGATGATGAGTGTGAAGAATCCAAAATTGATATTGAACAATCGTGAAGTGTAGTAATAGTAATTTATTAGATTAATTGGAAACAAAAACTGAGGGAAAAGAAGAGGTCTTGGATATTGTTGTTTGTGAGTGAGGGAAATGAGTGATGAAAGATCAGAAAAAGAGAGTTCAAGAATGGTCACAATGCAAATAAGTGCGAGGGGTAACAAATGATAAGGAAGTAGGCGGTGTCTAAATTGAATAGCATCAAGAGATGGAGGATAGAGTGAGCGAGAAGGCGCGAATGAGCTGAAGTGTTGATGCGAGAAAAAGGGATGCTGTGCGGATGGTTTGGGGGTTGGGGGTTGGGTTTGGGGGTTGTTGAGGTCGACACTTGACCCTTGGGTCGGTGCGCTCTTATGGAAATACTCAACTGCGACAATGGTCGAAATGAAATCATTATTTGAGTCATTAGTCTGAGGACGAACGCTGATCCTAAAGACGGTCGTCGACTGTAATTAAAGTAGGGTGCATCCCCTCTTCCTCCTCCCCACCTCCCACCACTCACCTTCCTGCCCTCCAGGGAAACACTAATTAACATATTTTTGACAGTCTTTCCAGCCAGACTGTCTCAAGTTGTGACTTTTCCACTTTGATTGTAACGTCGTTAATCTCGGCTCTAATCACTTACTGCGTTCACTCCAGCTCCAGCTCTATTGTAGAGCACCATCATCTCAAACTTGTCAAACTTTCTTGGCGACTTATTAATATTGTAACAAGCGAACTGACAACCCAAAATGGTTTAAATCGCACTTCATGGCCAAAGTTTACGACTAAATACTTCAATTTCCACATGCAGCCACTCGAGTATGCTATAGAAGAGTTTGAGCTCCAATTAAAGACTTCAATTACAATTAAACTATAATCTGTTATAACCTTTCATGTCTTCTCTATTGAGAATAATTCAAATAAAAACTTTTATTGTTGAAGGGTTGCAACTCATACTTCATAATATCAATCGATTTGATAAAGAATAACACAAAGGATAACCTAATAAAATGGATATTACATCATATTAATAAGAGGTGGATGGAGTCAATGTTAGAGACGGACTGGTGATCATGTAAGTTCATGTAGCTCTGTTCCAATCATCAGGAATTTATTATTCCAGAAAAATCATCTGAGATGTTATTTGATCCAGAAAGTGCCAGTAGGCTATGATTGAGACTGTCATAAATTACGCCAGTGATAAAAACGCGTTGATTGGAAGGCTGAAAAGATATGATCTGATTTGAGTGCTCGTCATTGGCCCTTAGAGGTATCTTTTTGATGTTGCTGGCTTTTGAGGATGGAAAGCATAACTATATTCATGAACTTGGTGTGTCATTACGCACGTTCTCTCGCTCCCCCACTCAGCACCCCTCCATACCTCTCCATCGTTATCATCAACTTGGTAATCACTTTTAAAGCCTAATAACAGGGAATTTTGTTTGTCAACGAACAGCCGTGCCTTTCAATCACGGCGAAGCGGTTGTTGCCCATCGTCAACATCTTAGCCAACATCTCACACAACACGACACTTACAAATAACGATGTCATTTCAAATACATTCTTAGACTATAGAGCGACATCTTTTTGATTCATGTATAGTATGACGACCCGTTTTGACATCATAAAATAATTCAGAAGAAACAAACTATCTTTATGGAATTGTGAAACTGAAAGAACATTTAGCTTAGTCGAGGTAGCACTCTAATAAAATCGAATCTTCTTTATGATAAGGAGCAGTCGTACTATCTATAAAGCGATAAGAGAACCATGAAAATTATAATTATGCATTAATGGGAATTCTTTGGCAGAAATAGAATTATAAAGCGACTTAGTTCATTTATTGGCAGATTATAAAAAGGGAAAATACTTGTACAATTAGAGGTTAGAATCCTTTGTTTTGATTTAGTACGTCACTTGATCTTAGATCAGTCGACAATTTATTGATTTATTATGCGAGCAAATCAGTTGACTGATCACTCGACTATTATGAATTAAATTATATTTTATTTGGATTATTATTAAATATTATATGTTGAAGAAAGGTTTATGTAATGGAAAAGCAACGATTATTATGTTATTGGAATATTTATTGAAATATATAAAGTACTAGCAAGAACCCGTGCTTCGCAAGGATCTATTTTAAAACTTGACAAAATGAAAACTTGACGTAATGAGATTTTGAAGAATTGAGAATAGGCCTATAACCATCCTTGGTTAATTAAGAATCTATAAGCAAAATTTCAAGTCAATTAGTCCAGTAGTTCAGACGTGATGATGCGTCAAACATAATTTTCCTATCCCGTACGTGCATGAGCCAGCTCTTTACTTTATATAATTATTATAGATATAGTTAACGACTGCAAGGAAAAGGACTGTGGAACAGAATAGTGGTGAAACTATGATAGCACCAGAAGTGTCTCAAACACAATAGTAGGTACTACATGAACTTTTTGAAAGTGATTTGAAAAAATGTTAAAACAACAGAACTGAATCCTTATCATTGTACCTTCATTTAGAGAGGCCTTTGTTTGAGCCGAATCTATTTATAAAAAAATGAATGTCTGTTTGTGTGTCTGTTTGTATGTTTGTTTGTTCCCTGTAGACTTGAAAACTTCTTGACATAACATGAAACTTTGGGAATATGTTGTGTGAATATTGGGGATGGTTTATGAACAGAAATTTTAATAGGGGGGCTGATAATAATTATTTATTAATCCATTTTACAGACATATGATTACAATTCGCCGTGCAGTTCGCTCCACAATATTTTTTCTATCCATCATAAGTGGAAATCATGCGAACATGAATACAGAAGTATCGGCAATTTTTTATTTGATTAAATTCATGTTTTGAAGAATTCATTGTTACGATTGATAAATTGATAGGAGCTTATAAATATTTTCTAATTCAAATGAAATAACTTCTGAAAAAAATAATGATTGGATAAATACCAATATTGAATTATAGTTGACCAAGAACTCAGTACATAGACAATTCATTCAACTAATTCTGTATTGATAAAATTATAATCATTTTCTCTATTGATAATCAATTTCATCAACTAACTGGAAAAAGTTCTTCAATTTCCATGAATTTATTAATAGAATTATATAAATCTAAAGTGTAGGTCATAATTATCTAAATTCACAAAGAGTTCGATTCTTGTTGGCAAGACAGATGTTATTCAATGCAGAAATCATTGTTATTTTACTAAAAGATAGGATAAAATGAATAGTTCTCTTTCAGGGGGAGTTTTGACAACCCACAAAACTCATTTTTCATTTGAAGAAATAATATCAAAAAGGTGCATAGGACCTTACTTTTTTGTTCAGCTTGCCAAAATACCCCTCATTTCAATATTAAAATTTTCGACTGACTGTACAGTGAGTCAATCATTCTATCAAGGCTTGAATAATTTGAAATTTTAATTAAATAAAAATTGTAGAGAATATTATCATGTAGATATCAACACCTTTATTTAAAGACATATTAACTGCATGCGTTTTCATATTGCCGATACAGCATTGATAAAACTGTAGACGTTTATTTAGCAGTCTCAAAAAACTGTTCTAGCTGAAATAGTTATTTGTGCAACTAGTGCGCAAAGTGACAGTTTGCTGCACCGAAAGAAACGTTTACGCCCGAGCCGTAGGCGAGGGCGGAATGGTTTCTTGAGTGCAGCAGAGGAACTTTGCGCACGTATTTCACATTAAGTTTTTCCTACAGTTGGCATTGAATATGAAAAGTGGGTAATTATGGGTAAAATTGCCTGAATAATGTAGTAATGTTTGAATGGCGGGGGGCAGCTGTGTGGTGTGTGCTGTGGTGGCACTGTGCTGTCGCTTTCCTTGGTTATAATATAATATAATGAATAATTTGCGCGTTGTGCTTCGTTATACCTCTGCTCACTTTAGCAGCCGCAGCAGTCACTGTTACCAACTTCATTTTGATTTTGCTGCACTGTTGCTCCATATAACCTACGTTGCCATGTTGCAAATCTGGAGTGCAGAAAAATTTTTCCCGCACTAGAGCGGAAAAGTGATCCTTTGCGTTCTGTAATCAGTGCAGCAATGGCCACTTTTCAACGTAACTGTAGGAAAAATTAATAATACCTACATGCCACGTGTAGGCTTATACATTGCATCAGGAAAACGAAGTTCAAAACGATGGTTTTCCTAAACATATGTTTTTGAGATAATTTCTTTGATGCAGCTGTTTCACATTCACCATTATAAAATTATACAGAGTTTGTGAAAATAAAGATATTTATTAATTACTAAAACAATACTATTATTATATTAATGATAATAATTAATTATTAAAACAATACTTTTATTATATCAATGATAATAATATTATTAAACATATTTATCAATTATCAGAACAATATTATTGAGGTTGAGTGGAATCAGGTAGAAAGCAATAATAGAACAGATGATGTTCTTTTTTGAATTTCTATCATATTATTTTGTTATTTCCAATGATTACAACATATGTTAGAATATCACATGTCAATAAATAAATTATCTCATTTCCATATGGCACTCACCTTACCATGTTCCTAACCTTACTTAATAGGATCCTTTTTCATCCTTTGAAACCCTTAGAGGCAAAATATCTCAAAATCCGTTCTTAGTGCGCGTCTAGTATGTTTGAAGAATATTTATGCAAAGTTTCAAGTCTGTAGGACAATTAGTTTGAGCTGTAGTGTGATTTTACATCAAAATTTTCGAAAAATTCCCTCTCTTGGACCCCCCTGTGCTCCTGATCGAATTTTTCTGCATAGATCTAATTTTTTTTCGTAGCTGAACAAAAAAGTTCCTCATGACTTTTCTGTGCAATGAGCGGTTAAAAAGTACAAAATTTTGGGGGGGTCCCAGCTCCCTCAGGGGGGCAAATTTCTGAAAATCCTTTCTTAGTGGATGTTTTCAGGCTACCATAAACAATCTTGCAAAATTTCAAGTTCTTAGGCTCAGTAGTTTGGGCTGTGGTGTGATTTCAGTCTGTCTGGGCTTAGCCTTTTATAAGTATAAGAGAAGAGAAGAGAAGAGAAGAGAAGAGAAGAGAAGAGAAGAGAAGAGAAGAGAAGAGATGAAAAAAACAAGAGTGTACAAAGCTCACATAGAAAAGTGAATTTATTCAATATTATATTATCATATATCAAGATTCATCTAATTGAAATGCTCACAGGCTATTATGTAAGTTATTTAAGTAAAATCTTATTTATTTTTATATAACAAAAGCTGAGGAAACCCTGAATTTTAAGTAACCAATCATATCACGTCGTACAAAGACTAGAAAGCAAATCAGACGACGGCTTACTAATTTTAGAGGAAGAGAAAAATTTTTCCAAGGAATGCTCTCTCTGGCTTGTGATCTCGACTGATACGGCAACACATGGAGATAGGGTCTCTTTTCAATTAATTTAAAAAGCATCAAGCCAGTCTTTTTGTAAATGTCAAGTATTTGTAATTAATGTTTGATTGTTTGTGAACTCAGTGTTTGTTTAAGAGTTCTTAATTGTAAATTATTCCCATATATATACTTAATACTGATAGAGAATTGCAAACAATCTGGACCATACACAAGCCCAGCGGTGTCGAAAGGATTCGACTAATTAATTTTTGGAGATAATTAATTATTCTACAAGAACTTCAGCGAACGTCGTTTGAGTGAGTGTTAAGTTTAAATGAGCTCATTAGACTAAAGGCCTTTATCAGTGAATTGGGGAATTATTTTAAAGCGCTATATAAATCTGGTTTAAATTTAAAAATTTCGCAACATGTCGAACACTATAATATATTTAATAAGAACTCTTTTTATGAATATATTTGATAATATGAAGCTTATTTCCGTGCATGGCACGAATCCATACCCTGAGATTTTAAATGATTATTTATTAATTATTGATTGAAGTATATTCTATTGAACCTATAGACTGAACAGGTTCCAATTTGTTAAATTCTGATTCGACCTGAAGTTTCACATATAAGTATTAATAAATATATATTTTATAGCTCACAGTATTGTGAATGCTAACAATTCCTGTGATATTTGAGATATTAAAGAATTTATTTATATGGAATTATATTTATAAGAGATTTTTATATTTATATATTTTATGGGAATATATTTGTGATTTTTTGTCAGCATACAAAATATTAGAAGTTTTTATCCTTTTCCTGATTCATCTCGTGATATACAGTTTGAGCTGTCTTGGTACCAAGCATTTTTATTCTACAGCATATACAATTATTGAATTAATTAAGATTGATCTTATTCAGAGCAACTATTACTTATCATCCTTTGATGATAGTCATATTATTCAGCCAGCGAATCTTTACTGATATTTATAATAGTAAGTCTACAATATATCATATAAGGATCCAGAGAACCTCTAGAACTGGCATAGTAAGTCACAAGGAATTCCGAAAGGATAAATTAGTGTTCACCTGTATTCATGATGAGCGTTTTGAAACTCAATTAGAAGATTAATAGTTGATTTTCATTATTCTTGATAGAATACATGGTTGCTGATAATCAGTCACTGACTATCTTTTTGATTTCCTTATTGGTAATCTTCAATATCTTCAAGAGAGCAGCGGTAAGAATTGTTAATTATCAGTTGCTGAAACCCATAGTGTTTCATTATATTGAGAGTATTCATGCATCTATCACTGAGCTAGAGCTGTGGTCAGAACCCCAGTATATTTGCGAGCCGGACGGCCTTAACTTTTTGCTAATTTATTTGCAAGCTAGGGATAATATCAACTGCACTGGCATATTCAATAAAAACACTTCACAATAGGTACTAGACGATCATAAACTATACTGTAGCTGATCCTGATGTTAGTGCTGTAGTGTGATGTAAAATCGAATAATGAATCAAAAGTGATTAACTCGCCAACAGTAAAAATATGCTATCCAATTTTAAAGAGTTTGGTGCCTACAACATGCCATTTTTAATAACAAGTCATTTTACTTTTCGATGAAGACCGTACTCTAAGCTTCAAGAATTGAGATGGTATTACAGTATGAGAAATTCACTTGTTTGCTGTACAGTTGAAAATTGAGTCAATATTAATACATTAATAATCAAATACATTCGTTTTTCTCACTTGAGGCCAATCTCTGTTTAAACGGAAATTGGTTTTGGTTTGCTCATCAGCGGTTGCTTTAAAGTGTGAATGGAACACTTAACATTTATCTCCAATATTAAGAAAGAGTTAATTGACTTTATCCGTACACGATTGACGCACTATTACCTATGAACCAATAAACTGATTAACTTGCAATTCTACATAAAAAATTCTGAATTCTCCAAGGATGGATCTGTTTATTTTAATTGCTATCAATCTGTTTATTTTAATCTGATGATAAATATAAATTTATTGAGTTTGTGATTCAAACAAGCACCGATACCAATTAAAAAAAATTAATTATTATTATATTTTCTGTTGTTTCCTGGACATGAAGAGTTTATATTTCATAACACAAAATATTACCCGGTGCAAAGCACGGGTTACCTGCCTACTATTTAATGCGACCTTGATGTAAATGTAGATTAGCGTTGAACGAAGGTTGTGGAAAAGGCCGTAATGAGTTGATTTTGTTTTGATATTTTCCTATTTGTATTTCTTTGATATTCAATCATTGGAATATAATGCCAACTCTCATCAAAAGCTAGGGGCTATACTAAGCTACTACAAAGTTCCAACTAGAGGATTTGAGAATCGTCTAAATCAATGGTTGAATTCATTTGAGTGAGCAATGAGAAAAATCTTCATTGAAAATAAGTTATAATATGCTATAATATAAGTTGAAAGTTAAGCTTTGAATTTGGGAAGATATAAGTTGGAAAAGAAATATAAAATTTGCTTCACAATTCAATCTTTTCCATTCAAGTCAGGATATGATCATATACCAAATGAAAATTATGTAAGCTTTCTTGATCGTAATATTCGATATATTCCGAAAATTAATGTAGCTTTTTATAAATCTAGTATGTAGTCTATATTGATAAGTCTTCAACAGCCAAAGAGATCTTGTCCGATTCCATTATCAAATTCATAGTTATCAACCGCTAAATCAAATAATTCTGTTCATCTGCACAAACTGTCAATTCTCATTAATATGCTACTGTCACTACTCTTCCTTCAGGTTCACAACTACATATTTACTTGATAAGCATTCTCCATCCTCCCCATCCTCACTATCGCTCACTATATAACCTCCCTCTCTCCCTCTCTCCCTGGAAGTAAGCAGAAAACTTTTCGAAAAACTTTCCAGTCCTCCCGAGAAGCGAACCAAGTACTTGATAAAATCCAAGGTAATCAAAATTCTACCGGATTACTCTTCTATTGCGTCCTGAAGTAAAAACTCCGGTGCGACCCGAGAACTCATTCTTTAGCGGAGTAAGTATGATGAAAGAGAAAGTTTTCTCTTCGAATCGAAGTTGATGTTGTTTTCACGCGACGAGTCTCTCGTTTTGTCAGCGGTCCCTCTCTCTTTCTCTCCTCTCTCTGGAGACAATCTGCGACGTGACCAACGAAGATGAAGAAAGGACAAACTTATTGAAGAGATAGAGCTTGAAGGACTTCGTGATTTTCGCATAGCCAGTTAATTTTCAGGAAGATGTGTGGATAGAAATTCTTTTCAAACGGTTCTGATCCAGAAGAGATGATTCCAATCCTTGTAGTTCGAAATAAGAATAGGATTGAAGAAAATGTTGATTTTCATCTCGAAGTGTAAAAACAGTAAATGCATCTCCTGAACCATAAGAGGGATATATTGTATTAAATTCTCATAAACTTTTCCAAATGCTGCTAGTATACATCTTGGATTTACTTGCTAGTATACTGCTTACATTTACTTGCTTGGATTTGCTAGTATTCATCTTGGATAAATAAATTCAATCAGACTCTTTATTCACAAAAACACACATACAATGTGTGTACGTAAAACGTACAAAGGTGCTTATGACGTTGAATATGATGTTAGTTGAGACTAAAACTTTCCAAAAACTTGATGTAAGTGAGGAGAAAACTAGAGCGGGAATTAGTATTGTGAAAAAGGAAAATATTAGGAAGGAAAAAGGAAAAATAATATTCTATGAATTCTAAAAATAAATGGTCGCTCTGTTCGTCGACGGTGCAAGTATTAGAAATAGACTTTGTGAGCAATTGGTTTACAAAGTTAAGTAATATTATTAACATCGGATAGAGAATTAGATAGGAAAAGTCTTAATTACATCCTTTACGAACAAAAATGTAAAGTTTTGTTGACATTTTTTTTCAAATATAAATCAATTTGCTTGATTTCAAGTTTCTTGAAATCTTCTAATCATTACACATGAAAGGGTATTCCATGACAACTTTTTGAAAATATTATTCAGTAATTTTAGTGGATATATTTTCTACTCAAGTACGTTATTAAACTATTGTAACGAAGAATAATATCACCAGGTATTAATCTACCTTGTATTTATTTAATAAGTGAATAAACCAATAACCATGAACAAAAGAGTGGGAACGACAATGAGGCTTGTGGGAGCAGCTAACACGTTCATTAGAGAGAAATGACATTCTAATATGATAAACTGGCTTATTAAAATCTGTCGTGCAAATGACAGGTGATTCAGTCCAGCAGCTTTCCGACTGGGGGATTCTTGGTATGTCGCATTTCAAAAATATCACAAGAAAAACTTTTTAATAATTCTTCTTCGGGCGATTCGGTGACGTTTTGTGAACGCGAAACAAGAAAATTAGCATTTCCTGCTGGGCTTTTCCAGGAAAAGAGATTACATTTCACCTCGGAATAGGGACGAAATGCTTGCTGCTGTGCTATGCGTTCTGTCGCCACACTGGATTCCGGTGAAATGAGAACGCGGCCTGCCTATTGTCTGTGCCGTAGTCCTTATTGGACGGGCCCAGCTGACAGCACCCGAGCACCGCACCTCACTCAATCAGATGACAGCATTTACATGCTAACCACCCCCCTTGCCATCACCACGCTATTCACCAGTTTTCATTTCGTTGTTCCTCGTTTATTTCAGCGCAGCGTCATAGACTGCCGTCAAAATACCACTCAACTCATTCTTCGCCATAATTATCTCATCAATTGCACAAGCAGTGCGGCCGGCATTGCTAAACATCCCGCTATCTTCAATTTTGAAACACACACACACATTCATTTAATCTCATGCAAATTATTGTATTTTTTATTTGCTCATTTATAGTTAGTACTTCAACTTTATACAAAATTTTATTGTAACTGCATGTCTCCACTTTCCTGCATGTTGGACCATCCACTCTCGTTTCGATGCGGATTTAATGTGGCAAGAGAGGCAAAACAAGGTCAATACTTTGAGTTTGAGAATGTAACTTAAATAAGTTTCCTCGTGGCTGAAATATGAAGAAAGTATGTTGTGATTGTTTTGATAATAAATTTCATTATAGAATGTTATTGTTGATAAATCTCATGTTAAAAGCTTAAAATGATCTTACTATATAACATTTCAAAATATTCTATTAAATTATTACTGTATCCAATTCTTCAGATTTGCAGAGTTACCAGCTATTTCACTACCAATCCAAATTAGCAACATCAAAACTACTAATAAGTAAATAGTCAAGGAATATAAACTGTGGAACAGTGAATTTGAAAATCAGATTTTTTGAATCCCATCAAAGTAACTGTATTAACGAATCTCCTACTAATCAAAACAGTAGTAACCGTTTCAATTGCAATAATTATTGATTCATTCAAAGTTGAGATTTGATTAAAGATAATATTCCAGGGAATATCACTCATTCTCAGTCTCGATTATTCCTATAACAATAGAGTAGCGATAGTTACTAATTAATCATAATAAACGATAGATTGGCTATTCTGAATGAAGACTTCACTCTACCTGAACCTGTAAGTGAATGACGGTATTATGTAGTCCCTGATACTAATCATTATACATTATTATTGTTTCCTTCCTTCAATTTCTCTCATATGAACTTGAGCTAGCTGAAATGTTATTGGTTTTTTAAATGTATGTTGAAATTTAAATTCATCTTCTATGAAAAATCTTTATACTGAGAGCTGACCCAATTTACAATTTATATCAACAACCCAGTCATCGAGAGATGAGTAGAAATCACACAATGGAAATTAACTGAAGGCAATCTGTATTCTATCAACCTCGTTGATAGACTCAGCGAGCATTAAAGCGTATTGAAATCATGGAATTTTGGTACCTCAATTTTTTTGGAAAGCAATACTTCCCCTACCTATGGTAGAGGGGCAAGGAAAGTAAAAATGAAATTAAAGGCAATCGTTGTTCAATAAGCCTTGTGTCTTGTTAACCTTATCAATTATTCTTTCTGAGATTCCAAATTTGTTTTGAAGTTCACCCTTTTTCTAAAGTCTATTCCATTATTCTATATTACAGTTTATTGGTTGCCAGGAGAGTGTGAAGAGTGTCAACTTATTTGGTGTCAACTAGCTGTTTAAAGGATTCGCGTCGCGTCCGAGCCGTAAATTCGATAACGCGGCGGTCGGACCGGCGAGCCGAATTTATCTGGCCGGTAATTTCTAATCGGCTTTATAATAAAGCAATCAGTCAGCCGGCTGCTGCTGCTGTAATAAGTAGTCGCGTCACGGCCGAGCCAATAACCAGGCGAGATAGGCGAGAGCTGCGACATAATGGCAGTGATAGCGAGCGACCTCGGTTGATCATTTTAATTCATGTGATGGCGATGGCGATAATGATAATGCCATTATATGTGGCTGTGGCTCCCCTCCCTCGCCATCAGTTGATGTTCACCTTTCTCAAATAATGTCGCCGTCGTCGCTCCCCATCCACTCACTCCACTTGCGACGATTCGCTTCTTGTCAAGCCAGCCCAGGGATGATGTCATTAATATTGATTGTGCCGCGACCTTACTCTACCGACTCGTAATTTTCTGCTTGTAAATATCTTTCTACAAGAGAAGAAGAAGATGTGAAGCAGGAGGTCTCCCATTACCACCGGGGTGGCCTGGTGGTGGGAGGAGGGGTGGGGGAACAGCACGAAGAAGGGACTTATTTGATTGTATTAGGGAAGTTACGCACAATGAATAACAAGTAGTGTGTGTGTGCTCCAGAAAGGGAGGTTCCATTTTTTCCTTTTTTTCGGTTCCGGTGAACTGAGCGAGAAGTAAAGAAGACAAGTGCGCGTGGAGAGGAAGACTGCGATGTTGGAAAAAGCATGTGAGAATATTGTCAAGAAGAGGAGGATGAAAAACCATGACGTAGTATTGAGATAGGAAAAGAGATAGAGGATCATGATAGAGGAAGAGGAAGTTGAGGCAATGACGAAGAGAAGAAGGGCTAGATAGGGAAAAGGAGAAGTAGTTGCAATGGGATTGAAGAATAGGAAACAAGAATGAAGTTGTAGGTGGAGGAAAATGTTAGAAGAGAAAAAAGAAGCTGAAATACGAGATGAAAACTAATGTGAGAGGGAGATGAAAATGAAGAGAAGGAAGAGTTGAAGGCGACGAAGGAGGAGAAGCAGGAGGATAAGGTGAATAGGGAGGAGGAGAAGGAGGAAGAAGAGAATAAGGAGGGGGATGAGAAAGGGAAAGAAGAGGACAAGAGCAAGGACAAAAAAGGGGAAGAACAGCAGTAGGAGTGGACTATTAGGAGTAGGAAACAAGGAAAAGGGATAGGTAATAGAAAGTGTAAGGAGATAAGAAGAGAAGCTAAGAAATGACAATTTAAGAAGGGAAGAAGAGAAGCTAAGAAATGACAATGTGGGAAGAGAAGATGAGAAGCTTAAAAATGACGATGTGCGATGAAAATTAATGTGAGAGGAAGAGTTGGGAGTCGTAAGAATAATGCGAGCGGGTGAGGAGTGTGATAGAATAAGAATGAAAAAGTGTGAAGAGGAGTCTGCAAATGAGTCACCATGCAACTGAAGATAGGCCTATAGCCCAACATATTAGAGTCTTCTTGAGTTGAGTGGAGTTATAAAAAAGATCATCCAGCATATGATGATCGATCCATCCAGCTTCATCCGTACACATAATAATATCTTGAATGATAATTTGCGAGATAACACGATTATGTTGATTCATGCAATAACTTAATAGTTTAATACTAATATCAGGCTCATACTAACCTAACTAAATAGCTTGTGATAATGTGCATTCAATTGTCAGGTTTAAGACTTTGATATTATAAGTAGAAAATCTGTTTGGGCCTACTTTGACTAGATTTTAATCTTGCTTTCATCTTTTAAAGGTCTGAAGATTTTTGCTGAGAGTGATGCTCACATGAACTCTAGAATGAAAAGTAACCAATAGAATAGAATATTTTATTTGTGTTTGTTCCCATGAAACATACAAAGAGGTTGGTATACAATATATTAATTACAGTGTCAATGTGAATTGTGAACTTGTAAAGCAGAAGTATATCACTGCCAATTTAAATTGAAATATATCATGCTGAGCAACCCAGAAAGTTTTATTTAGCTTAAATGTTTATAATCGTCTCTTGAGAATTTAAATCACTCTAAATCATTCACAAATTGTCTATATTTCAAATAAAGTCAAAGAAAAGAAGCCCAATGTAACAAAGGATTAAGTTTACTTTTTTCTTAATGAATTAAATGAATGTTTAGCGATTGATAATAATTGAAATAATTAAAAATATTGGTTAATCAGCCAGTGATTTTCATTTAAAACGATGTTGACTCCAATAAAAAAAATACAAACCATTCCAATTAATTTTAAAAAATAGAAGAGAGAAAACAAATTGTTTGTGTTGTTATCCAGAAATATTTCTGTAGAAACAATATCAATGTTACATTTTCTTCTTCTTCTTCTTCACTTCAAGGATTAGGTTTGTTAAAGAACCTGTTCCGGCACCCATCTTTTCCTCGGTCTTCCCACGTCTCTTTTCCCAGTAGGTTTATAGCATTTAGCCTCCAAAGGTATTCGTCCAGGAGGCATTCTATTCAAATGACTGCACCAATTCATTCTGTTTTGAATGATTTTTCCATGTAAAGGTGTAACAGATAAAGCTCTTCTTATCTCCTCATTTCTGATTCTATCTGCTCTAGTGCAGCCAAACACACTTCTTAGAAACCTCATTTCTGCAGCTTGAATCTTGCTGTCTACTCTACGTGTGTGGATCCAATTCTCACTTCCGTAAAGCAGCGTTGGTACAGCGATGGTATTGAAGAATTTGATTCTAGTATCCTGCCTTGTTTTATTTTTGAGGTTTCTATGAATATTGCCACATATTCGTTGGAACTTTGATACTTTGTTATGAATATCTTTATCTGTATCATAGGTTACATCATTGCCAAGATAATTGAAATTTTTCACCTGTTCTATTATCTTCCCATTCAATTATATCATGGTTCTGGATGAATATTTACATTTGAAAGCCATTGATTTTGTTTTCTTAGTTGATATCTTTAAATTATATTTCTGAGAAACTCTGTCCAGCATAAACATCGCTTTCTGTAAGGCGTCCTCATTCTCTTGAATTATTGTAAGGTCATCTGCATACATGATTGAGTTAACAGAAGATGTATGGGCTGATAGCTGTATACCTGAGTCAGCAAAATTTTTCCATGTTCGTAACATGTCGTCCACGTAAATATTAAATAATGTTGGAGATATACAGCATCCTTGCCTTACACCCTTGTTTATATCAATGACCTTACTCAAACCGTCCTTTACTTGTAAACGGATAGTCGTTTTTACATATAGGCTCTGCAAAGATTGAATTATATGCTTGGGATATCCTCTCGAATCCAGAATTGACCATAGTAAGTTGCGATTTACTGAATCAAAATCCTTTGTGAAGTCTATAAAAGCTAAGTGTGTCTCTAAATTATATTCTCTTCGTTTTGATATAATTTGATTCAAAGCGAAAACTGCATCAGTGCAAGACCTACCTTTTCGGAAGCCCATCTGTTCTTCCAGGAGAAGTACATCAGTCATTATTTTCAATCTATTGTTTAGAATTCTGGCATAGACTTTGTATGTTGTATCCAGAAGACTGATACCTCTATAATTTCGAGGATCTGCTCTACTTCCTTTTTTGAATAGGGATATAACCAGGGACTGCAACCACTCTTTTGGTACTTGGTGTTGTTTCCAGCACATATTGAAAAGATGTAGTATTCTATGGTGTAGAAGGATTCCTCCATACTTCAACAGTTCCATATTTACCTCATTCAAACCTGGGGCTTTCCTATTTTTTGTGCTTTTCAAGGCATTTAATAGCTCTTCTATTGTAATTGGATCAATACAGCAGTTCTCACATATGGACTCCAACCTATTTGGCTCTACTTCTTCACACCAAAGCTCTTTGTAATGTTTAATCCATTCGTCAGTTCCAATACAATCAGTTTTCACCATGTCTCTTTCACTTTTATTCAAAACTTTCATAACTTTGTATGCCAATGACTGACGTCCATGAAGATCATGTTCAATGGTTGTTATAAATTTTTCCCATGCTTCCTGATGAGCTTTTTTCACAATTCTTGAGGCTTTATTTCTTGCAACTCGATATATGGCCCTGTTTTGTTCATTTTGATTTCCCAAATATTTCTGGTATGTTTTATTTTTCTCATTAATTGCTTCCTCTATCTCATTTGTCGAAATCTTTAAACCTTTCCGACTTCTATATCTCCTTTTCTTACCAACAGCCTCATTCGCACTTCTTACTATTATATTTTTAATATTGATCCATTCAGTCTCAATAGCTTCTTCCGTTGGAGTGTCCTGGATGTAGGAATTTATGCGTTGTTGATAGAGATGCCTGATACTATCTTCCTCTAATAGATACACTTTGAAAACTTCGTCTCTATTTGTATTGTTTGTTCCCTTTTTTGTATGGGTTTTCTTCCATCGTGTAAACAAATCAATTTTACCAACAACTAAATAATGGTCTGAAAAGATATCGAAGCCACGGAGCACATTCACGTCAGTAATCTGTCTTGCTTTATTTTGATTAGCTATCATGTAGTCTATTAAAGATCTTGTTCCACGTGCTGCCCATGTAAACTTGTGTATTTCTTTCTTCCAGAAGAAAGTATTCATAATTTTCAGTTCATTAAAAGTTGAGAATTCTCTAAGGCTGTATCCATTTCTGTTCTTCACATTTTCACCAAAAGTTCCGACTACATTGTTGATTGGTTCTACTCCAACTCTTGCATTGAGATCTCCCATTATAACTACCCCATATTTCTTATACTTCTCTAATTCTTTTTGTAGTTCGTCATAAAATGTGGCAGTTTCTTCATCCTTTCCCTCTTCAGGTGCGTAGACTCCTATTATCACGAGGTGGCCACGACCATACTTGAATTTGATAGTGAGAATTCTTTCATTAATGAAATTGTAGTCTACAATTCTCTCCTCCCACGTTCTATCAACAAAAATGGCCACACCCTTGGCTGCCCTGCTCTCCTGATTCACACCACTATAAAACATAGCATAATCTTCAATATACTTTGAGCCAGTCATCTTCATTTTTGTCTCTGTTACAGCGGCAATGTTTATTTTCTGAATCTTAAACACTTTGCAGAGTTCTATTTCTTTATTCCTTATTCCTCTTACATTCCATGTGGCTATTTTTAATTTTTCAGCAATCCATTTCCGTTCTTTATTTTGGGCAGTCCTGTCCGAGGCTATTTTGGGTACTGCAAGTGATATGAATTTTTCTATGAATAGGGTACTGGCCTATCGCAAAACCCCCTTGCTAGGAGGACCAGAATTTGGGGTTTATTCCCTTGAATATCAGCCGCCCAATCTGGGTACAGACGCTGTTTGGCTCTTCCGCCCTCTCCGCCGTTGGGATTTCTCCTCATCCGCCTTTAAGGTCGTTGGCCGGTTTTCACCTAGTAACCCTAGGCAGGGGCCCTCACAGGGTGCTACCATCAGGAGCCAGATGAACCCTGGTTTTTTAACGAGGTGTATCTCCTCCCGCTCCTCCTTCCCTATCACTTGCCTGATAAGGCCCCGGTCTTGCGACCGGCAGCGGCGGAGTTATCAATGTTACATGATTATGAAAATATATCATTATGAGAAATCTTTAGAATTATATTTTGTTGAATATCTCCTGATATTTGAATCTATGGTTCCATAATATTTGTAACAATTTTTTATTTTTCAGCACGAATCTTTTCACAAGATATAAAAACGGACAGGTAAAAGAAACTAGGTAGAAACAATATTTGAATCCTTCATTCATCGGTTTTTCAGTAGTCGAGGTGTTCATATCCATTCTCTCTCTCTCCTACCGACAGCACCGATCCTGTTGGATGAAGGAGCATTTAACACCAGACCAGGGCTTGAGCTCTGAGCACTTCATCCGCCAATTCCGGCTCCACCTCCACTCACGGCTGTTTCGGTTAGATCAATTTCATTTGCACACCTCTATGCTGCTGTTGCCTGCTCCATCACCACAATACTACACAGTATAAACAAAGGAAGTACTGATGAGACAGACCACTTGAAACAAACAACGACAAAGTTGAGAACGAAAAATGATTGAGCCACCACACCGCCTAAACTTCAAGCTTTTTGAGTTAACTGCTCACATTGAAATGCTCAAATTCGCTGTACATGTCGATTCAACTACTCAGAAAGAATGTGAATAGCCAGTCATTTGGAGAGGTGACTGAGTGGGATTTTCTGAAGAGTCACTAAAAATTCAAATCGTGATATTCGTAGTTTTTAATTGGAGTATATGATTGTCCTTTACGTTCATGAGCATAGCATGGGATAGGGATAGTTTATTCTCATCTGAACCTGAACGTACTATGGCTATTCATGGAAATCCTGTTTCCATACAAAACAAAGTTGTTTTTTTTCAGTTGACAGTACTTTTTGTTGGGTATTATGAATTAAGAGGCTTCACTTAACTTAACAAGTAATAATAGATAGATTGATAAAAGTCTTTTATTTTCACATTACAACATGACAAAAAATCTGGTGTGGCACACTCACACAATTTTCCTTGCCGTTATGAAAATTGATCACCTGAGGCTAGTGTTCACGCGCATCTCAAGTCTACTATTAGAGCTCTTAGAGCTTGTTCACATGACAGCGATTTACGCTCGGTTGTCGCTCGATTGGCAAATCGCTTGGTTTGCCAGCCTCGTACACATGACAGCGATTCATGAGCGGTTTGCGCTCGATTATGATAAATAATTACTAGGTACAACATCTATGTACTCAATCTTAATATCTTAATCCATGTACTAAATCACTATATTACTCTTAAACATATATTACTGCTCTGATCGAAGCCGCTCGGTTGACTGAAGACATGTGTACGCTCTCATGCCTGCTCTAGTATATCGAGTCTGAGACTACAACCGCCGCGATTCGCCGGCGACTACTAAAACCGAGCGATGCATGTGTACGGAAACATGTGTTTCCCTATACCTGGCAATCGCTCGGTTTGTAAATCGCGGGACAACCGAACGTGAATCGCTGTCATGTGAACAGGCTCTAATATCTGAGCCAGCTGGTGACAGGACATTAGCGCTGCAGACACACGAAGTCTGCTAGCTCTTCTTAGTGAATGATTTAATAGAAACAACAGTTGCCAACAATTTGCAATTGAAATAATAACATTTTCTCGAATTTCAAGCTTATTTTCAATTTCAGGTGAACATGTTACAGAGCATTCATTAAATGTAGTGATTTTCAAGCTCAATCTTTTCCACTCGAGATTTTTTGTTTGAATTGTATCTGGAGCCTGATAATTGGGAATCTAAAATCAAACTTTGCATAGATGGGACGGAGCTCCTGAAATTTTTACAGATATGGTACTTATGACAGTTGATACAGCTTATCAATGACTATCCTAGGTATATAATTTGATCAAAATCGTTGGAGCCGTTTTTGAGAAAATCACGAAAAACCCTGTTTTTGACAACATATTCACCATCTTAGCCGTCATCTTGAATCGCATTCGATCGAAATTGTTCGTGTCGGATCCTTATAGTGTAAGGACCTTAAGTTCCAAATTTCAAGTCATTCCGTTATTTGGGAGATGAGATATCGTGTACACAGATGCACATACACTCATAAACACACACACAGACCAATACCCAAAAACCACTGTTTTGGTTTCAGGGGACCTTGAAACGTATAGAAATTTAGAAATTTGGGTATCTTAATTTTTTCGGAATGCAATACTTACTTACCTTACCTATGGTAACGGCAAGGAAAGTAAAATATATGTGGGCGTCACTCATAATAATAATGGCTCATAAACCTGGCTGGCTCAGGTCTGGTGTCAGAGTTTTCAGGTCGCAACTGTACCAAAAATTTATCAATTGCTCATTTTATTTTTTCTTATTTTAGACGTTTCTTTCGAGGTTTGATGGGAAAATGATGTAAGTTAATTATTTTAAATATCAAAATTATGTAACTCAATTCTTTTAAAAGCTGTTATGAATATTTAAGTCTTTTTTATTTTATTATAATAAAAAATATGTAAGATTCAATTGAACTTTGATTATATTCTTTCCTTTCAACCAAAATTGCCTAAATTTACTGGCCCTCATGACCAGCATAGCTTCCTATAGTGTTAAGCAGCTTTATTTGAGTAATCTCAAATAAGGTTGGTTACACAACTAATCAATTTCAGGGCCTCAGACTTGACCTAACGACTGCTTTTTAGGCAGCTGGGACCAACGGCTTAACGTGTTCATCCGGAACACTGACTTTAACTCGTAATTTCACATAATTTTGTAGGTTTGTTCACTTGAATGGTATCATGAAAATATATTATTAGAAAAAGATCTGGGGATAACATCTCTTACGAATTGGGTAAATATACCATTCCAGTTCATTCTCAGTCTGAATTCGCTTCTTTTTGTCTGAGGTGTCTTAGAAGATTCGCAGATAATTTTTCAAAATTTTCCAGGATTAAGGGAATAAACTGGGAGGAAAATATTGTGTGTTCCTACTGGAAGACTGAGTGCTGGAGGAAGAAGAGATGCATATCTGGGTGAGCCGAGAGCGGTAAACGATGAAGCCAAAGAGACGAGAAACGCCAGAAGGACGTATTGCAATGAGGTGTCTCCAGCTAGAAAATGTCGGTGTAAAATGTTCCTTGAGAAGGGAGACTGAAGTGCTCTCGTGAGAGAGAGACGAGGTTTATGGTGCAGAGCGCCCCTCTTCGCTTCGCCCCTGACCCATCTCTGTGACAAGAGCAGCCCTCGTAGACCCATTTCGCCCAATTCCCAGAAATTATTCTATCAAATTCCATGGGGCGCAGAAAAGTTATACTTGTCGCCTACACGTTTCCCCGGTTGAATTCAAAACGGGACTAACTTCTTATCTGTAAATCGATGATTATTAGAACTTCCTTAAAGTAGTCTTTTCAATTATAATTCATTCTAATGGGTGTCATTAATTCTTGATGGTAATAGATGTCACAAATCGTGAACTGAGCAAAATCAATTCGACTGGAATTCAGCAATCCTCCAGACTGGATACGATAAAGACAAATACTATTAAGTTAATAGTTTCAACTCTTCTATTATAATTTTTTTCCATCTACGTTGCTGTAATAATCGACTCGCGACTTGGAACATTCACATGAAAGGTTCATTGAAGTAGCGCTTTTTTTGCAAATTTTGCAAGTTTTTCACTTATACCAATGCAAAATAAGAATAGAATTAACTTTAAAGGTAACATATTCAGAAATCATGAGATCTTCCTGCTACAATAAAATATTATGCTATTAAAATTTGATATCAACGATTTACTCTCACTTTTTCTCCTTCATCACATTAGTCTTATTCAAGAATCAGCCTTCCACCAAAAATTAATCTCCAATAATGTGTGAAGCATACACGAAGCCTTTATTTGTCGTGAGTACATAATTATTTACTGCTATCAAACTCCAAAAATATAGCTAAAAGCTCAAATAATATTTTGTTTGTTGAGAGGAGCAGAGCACACAGGGGACCACTGAATGCAAACTTGGGCAGTGTTGTTATTTACGTGTATGAAAGCCTAAAATGGCTTTGTAGTGTAGGTGCAGAGCAGAGGCATAAGCGCGCAGCTCAAAGCCAAAGCAGTCGGGTCATTTGTTGTGCAGGCGAGGATTATCGTTGCCGAGAATCGGATGGTCGAGTATTTATTTAAAGCATGCTCTGATATCAGATGTGTGGCTTTATGTATTTTATAACAGGCCATCATTGTTGATCCAATGAAAGTCTCTTCCTGTCATCCAGCTCATCCACTTTTGAATGCTGATCATTCACGCTCAACCGCAATCACCTCATCGCTCTCTCACTCATTATCTCTTCCTTTCATTGGCATTCTCTCCTCCATTTTTCGGTCACTCCATGCGAATAGACTCACTATCACTTACTCCTTCTAAAACTTTAAAAAAAGACAGTCTTCCTCACTATTTTCCAATCACTCAACATCTCTCATGCTATATATTCTTCATTCGCTCTCTCCCAATCATTCTCATTCTATCTTATTTTCCAACATACCTCCCATCATACCTGCCACGCAGTCTCTCATTCAACGGTCTCTCTCCACCTCATGCATTCTAATAGGCTTCCAACGAGATGGCATATTACACCGTCATAATCGTCATCCGCACTGTACCGATCATTTGTTCGATTTTACGACTGCTGTAGTAATTCGATTAATCGCGACTGAGATCATCTCTGCAATCTCACTTCATTATTGGTGCACTAGGACACGCACTATTAAATAGTGTTCACGGTATAAATTTCAGTTAAATTGGATTTGGAAGTGTGATTTGAGTGCATCAAATTATTACGAGCTTATTGTGTGCGCTCATCGTTGGTGAGTGGCAATTCAGGATTTAGATAGCAGACTATAATAATCTCACACTTCAACGATCAATCTTGTTTAAGTATATGAGCTTCACAGTAATATAATCCAGAATACGATTACAATAAAAATGCTTAAAATAGTCTTATATTTTTTACACTCAATAATAAATAAATAATACAAATACAAGCACATAACAAAATTACATTATTCAAATTAAGTATTTTATGAAGCTACTTTGATTTTTTTGACACCTGGAAATGGGTGCTCGAAACTAGTTGTGTTCTTATGAAAAAGTATAAAGGTGGTACCGGTACTAGTTATTTCTATAATGATCAAATGATGCATTTATTCTCTATTATCATTCCATTTTAGGTTACCATTATCACTTTAGCAAACAAATAATCAAATAATAGAAATTATCGAACAAAATCAAATAATAGAACAAAATCCTATTGTTCTGAACAGCAAACTTGTTTTATAGAAATATTTGACGTAAAAAATCCAAGGAATGGACTTTCGAATAATGCAAGATAACCGCTAAAAAAACTTGTGTCAGAAGTTTATTTGTATGGTTTACATGCAAACAGCAAACTGTGGTTCTTCTAATTTAATTTATTTAATTGAGTATGAAACTCCTCCAAGCGCAAGGAGCATAAGTCCTAGCGAACTACTCTGACAAACAGAATTTCTCAATGATTTCAAGTTATTTAACTTTTTATAGAAGTACTTGAACCTTAACTGTGTTTTGTTGTGTAAAAACTTGAAGGAGACATGGGCAAATGGGCATTGGACGTCAATAATACTGAGAGTGCTCGAAACTGTTGTGTGGAAACAGAAAACTTGGAAATGAAGATGTTATTTAATAAATGAAGTAGAAACAGTTTGTGTGCAATGATGCCATGTCGAAGCGTCACCGGAGAAGACTATCGAAAAAGAAGATGGAAGAATAAGTGGGAAAAGAACTTTGTTCAAAGTTGTAATCCTGGTTCGAGACCTGTTGAAGAAATTAGCGAAGCATCTCACCTCTCTCGAGGCTCGAAACAGTGTTTTGCAGTCTCAAACTAAGAGGGAGAAGCGAGAAGAAAAGTTGAATAGAGATCTGCTCGGTCTCTTGTATTTATTTCCAAGATTTGAAATCCTACTGAAGTTTTCTGAGCTGTGCAAGTAAGTCTCCTATAACATTAGCAGGCGCACACAAACATGAGTTGAGTTGTTTTATTTGCTTCACGATATGGCGGAAACGTTATATTTCATTGGAAAATTAAAGAAAGTGAATATAGTATTTGTTTCAGCTATTTTTAACAAATTGAGCCTCTAGAATATTTGTTTCTGAATCTCACTAGCCTGAGTCTAAAATATAAGGAAGTTTTCAATAATGTGTCAGTGTTCATTTATTATGCTTCTTGTCTGTAATGAATCTTGTTCCATTTGATTGTAATCTACTACGATTTTGTCGGAATGAAGAATAATTTGATTCGACTATGAATATCAGAGAAATTGATGTATCTCAAATGCATGTTTTGTACTCAAAGTAGAAGACACATTATCATAGATGATAGTCTAAAGATAGTCATAGATAATTCTATAGAATTATTCAGCTATGAGGTTTCGTAAAATTCCACAAATCCACTCGTACAATTGCATGAACTACAATTCAAACAATATGTATACTAGAATAATTTTGTTGGTAAAATGGATAGTTTGGATGTGCGTAATCCGCCCAAAAGTATTCACTTATATACTCACTAAATGAATTTCCTCACCAAAGTCCAACTACGGGAGTTGTTATATATCAGAGTTTTTTGTCCTTAAGAATATTAAATCTAAACCCCAAAGAATCAACCAATAAAATAAGTACTCAAATCCTACCCATGTCTTATGTGTATTGATTTTTCATGAATTTTACATATCTATTATCTTACGTAAGTACATTAAATTTCTTACTAGCATAGAATCTGTCGAAATTTGGAAAACGTTCCTTCCATGCATGAAAATGCAATAATGAAATTGGCTCTTCAGAATGCTTGTATATTGGATACTTTTTAGTTGACTCTTATAAATTATTATATGCGTTCATGAGATAGCTACTTGTTAAATCCAACTTTTTAGGTAAATGTTATACATTCATCCTAAAAATAAATAGTTGGAGCTCTTCCAGTTTTAAAAGATCTATGCAGGTTTAAAAACTAATTCCACTTCACTTTTGAATGCTATATGTAATTAGCTTACAGTGGTGGACGAATTGAGTACCGCTGTGAAACAAAATAATGTTTTGAATAATAATATAAGAATATGTCAAGAAATATTTGGTTTTGTTTTAAACAATTTAAAAAAAAATTGATCATTTACAACAGTTCATATTCTCTCAGAAGAATTTTCATTGCATATTGCACACAAATTAGACGTTTATAAAAGCAATTTTTATATTTTAGTAGCTCGAGGAAGAAAATTTTGTGGAGAAAGTGATTTTTTATTATTTTGTTAGAACATATAATTGAAATTGTTCTGGTGATTCAGAAAAAAACCCATTGAATTCTGCGGATACTCTGAGCATCCATTTTGCTCCAACATGTAGATTCAACTCCAGTAGAATGGAGAGAGGCAGGGCAATGAACGAGGACAGCTTGTGATCATGAATGATGAAAAGAGATGATGCTGTCTGCATGAATTTGTATCTGAGAATAAGAAAGTTCTCTGACAAATTGGAAAGTTCCAACAATAGGGAAAGAAGATAGAATAATATTTTTCGGGGAAAAGGTGAGTCTTCAATGCCAGAGATCTCACAATTCCACTTTTTCTAGTACTGAGCGGTACTTTTGCAATATCTCTATTTCGGAAATCTCTTCACTCGAAGCAACTCATCTCTCTCTTCTTCATGCTTCCATACCGTCCAAGATCTCTCTCTTTTTCTGATTTGACCAAGATTAAACTTGCTAGCCTATCAGAGCAAGCCATTGAAAGAGTTCGTCGTACGAACAGCCAGTTTATTTAGAAGGATATGAGATGGAAATATTTTGAAGCAGTGCATTCTCATTAATGACGTCGGTAGCAGGCGATTGTTGAGGGATCAGATTCGAAAGTAAGATTGAAAGAGGGGTCGATAAGCTACAGAGTGAGAAAGACTTTGGATGAATTCTAGTGGAGAAAGTGAAAAAGAAAATCTTCTACCTGATCAGAAAAACATTTTATCTGATTATTCATTTGCGAGTGCCAATACCACATTGTAATTGAAAGGCAGGTTGACCTCATCTATACATGAGGCCCGTCTGCCCTTTCCTGATTAATAATTAGATGATACTTGTGAGTCACACATAGAATATTGGATCATTCGAATCCATGAGATGAAGGATCAAAACATAACTCAATGTACTATATATATACAACTATATACTATATATATATATATATATATATATATATATATATATATTTATAACTCAATGTATACTATATTGTCACGGCATATTTTCCAATTTCCGGTTCTATGAGTACTATATATAGCGGTAAGTTGATCAATTATGTATATATATATTGCCAAATTTTCCTACATATTCCATCACCACCACATGTCTCAGGCCTATTAATACTATTAATAATTGATTGAGTTATTCGGAGCAATTATGAAATATAATGAACCTTTTAAAATATAAAAATATGGAACCAGTTTCAATTTATTCAATGAAAATAGGCCAAAGTAGTAGTTCACATTTATAAATTTGGATTTCAAAAATATAAACCCTAATTATATGCACAATTAAAAATACTTCTTAATATACAACTAGTAGCTCTGTGAACAGTAGACCTCACGCAGTATTCTCATCCACAAGTACCTGATTGGAACTATAGACCTTATGGAAATACAGCAATAGACTGGCTTCTCCACACATCTGTGTAATCACTTGTCAGCTGATTCATGATGAATAATTCTATAGTCTGATTTTACTTTCCTTGCCCTATTACCATAGGTAAGGAAAGTATTGCTTTCCGAAAAAATTTATATACCCAAATTTCCTAAATTTCTATACGTTTCAAGGTCCCCTGAAACCAAAAAAGTGGTTCTTGGGTATTGGTCTGTGTGTTTGTTTATGAGTGTATGTGTATCTGTGTATACGATATCTCGTCTCCCAATTAACGGAATGACTTGAAATTTGGAACTTGAGGTCCTTACACTATAAGGATACGACACGGAGAATTTCGATCAAATGCGATTCAAGATGGCGGCTAAAATGACGAAAATTTTGTCAAAAACAGGGTTTTTCGTGATTTTCTCAAAAACGGCTTCAACGATTTTGATCAAAGTTGTACCTGAAATAGTCATTGATAAGATCTATCAACTGCCACAAGTCCCATACCTGTAAAAATTTCAGGAGTTCCCCCCCATCTATGCAAAGTTTGATTTTAAACAAAAAATTTAAAGATATACAATTTAAACAAAAAATTTTGAGTGGAATAGATTGAGCATGACAATCTCTATAATTGATGTTCAGTAACATTTTCACCTAAAATTAAAAATAAACTCGAAAATCGAGAAAATGTGATTATCCAATTGCAAACTATTGGCAACTGTTGATTCTATTCAATGATTCACTATGAAGAGAAAGCAGACCTCGTGTGTCTCCAGGGTTATTACCATGTTACCAGCTGGCTCCAATCTTTGAATAGTAGACTGATTGAAAAAGGATCATACCTATCAAATTTCATGAAAATCTATTATCATTTCTATCTAATATCAATTCTTCAAATCTATTATCACATTCAAACATTTAAACATTCAAACATTTAAACATTCAAACATTTAAACATTTAAACATTTAAACATTTAAACATTTAAACATTTAAACATTTAAACATTTAACATTTAAACATTTAAACATTAAACATTTAAACATTTAAACATTTAAACATTTAAACATTTAAACATTTAAACATTTAAACATTTAAACATTTAAACATTTAAACATCCAAACATTAAGAGAAATGCCAAACAGTCGTCTTAAATCTTAGACCTCACTTCGCTCGGTCAATTAAATATACTTTTCCAACATTATTAAAAATTTTAATTCATCAAGATAAGTTTATTGACCGAGCGAAGTGAGGTCCAAGATTCAAGTCGACGGTTTGGCATTTCTCTTAATGTTTAAAGTTTCAATCAAGTACTTGTGGATGACAATACTGCGTGAGGTCTACTGTTCACAGAACTACTAGTAATTTTGAACTGACTCTCATAGATGAAAATTGCTTTCTCAATGTTTTTATTTTGTTACGTCTTTCTTATCAAGACGAGTCTAACATAGGGTGACCGGAATTGCTTGGTTAATATTCGTGAGGTTGGTTTCAAATCATGGACCTCTGAATAGATGGAAAGTGAAGAGCATAATAAAGGAGCAAGATAAGTAGATATTTCGTCACGTTTTATCATGTCAATGTGCCTACTGGTGGATGCGATTCATGAGATAGTAGAAATGGAAAGTAGGAGTAAGAGTTTGGGAGGTGCAAATATTGTCGGAGAGAGAGTGAAGGAGCAAGGAAAAGAGGAAGGGGGGAGTGAGAATGTAATGCTCCCTTGGCCCTGCCAATTATCGGTGAAATACTGTATAGGCTACGATTACATGCACAATGTACAGGACAAACTTTGCCCACTCTACGGCAGCAGTTTGTAGTTTAACTGCCCTCCAAGGACCTCGCTGGACTTGCTCGCAAACATATCGGAGTTGTGGACATTTGGCCCGACGTCCTGTCCCTGTCCAGCCAACCGCACAATCAAATGGACAACTCCGATCATCCCCTTCTCATTATCGGATCCAGTCTTATCTTGTCCTCCCTCAGCCTCCTCCAGTCTTATCAGTCTTCCTTCCCTCTTCACACACTTACAAAACTACCCCCTCTCGCCTTTTGCCCCTCCCTCTTCCTTCTTCCACTACTATTTCAAATAAGTGCTCCAGACATAGAAAAACCATGTGCCTTTAGAATCCTGATGGGGCTCTGTAGACTACGTGCTTAGAAAGAAATCAAGATTTGGCTTCAACCAATTCATTCATTACAATTATATAATTGCTCGACATCATGGATCTTCAAAGTTGAAATTTTGGTTCTTTTTCCAAGAAAATGATAAAGTTCTATAAGTTTATTACTCTCAACCTCATACCTAAGCATAGATTCATTTACATGAGCTACAGCACGGAGTAAATAAACAAAATTCTCTCATTTTCTGTAGTTACAGTGAATTTGATGATTAGGTACTACATCTTGAAGTGGCAGTTTTAAAGTTGTGCCAATTGCTAAAAAAAAGTGGAAGGAAGACTGCGATGGTATGGTCATGTGAAGAGACGCCCACCTGAAACCATGACTAGAAAAGTGCTGAAGATAGTCACCGCCAAGGTGCAGAGGCAGACCACGCCTAACATGGATAGCACTAGTGCTTAGGGATATGAGACAATTGGAACTCACAACAGAGACGACCCAAGATCGCAATCACTGGCGACTAAGATCCAGGAGAGCCGACCCCAACTAATGGGAAAAAGGCAAGGGAGAAGAAGAAGAAGAAGAGGTAGACCATCTTAAAGGCTTATTCGACAGCTACGTGTGTAACTGGGTAATCGAAAATAAGTTGTAGTATTTGAGATCAATTTCGTATCATAAATTTATATTCAATTCAGTTCATCTCAAATGGGAGGATTCAGTGAACTGATGGAACATTTAAATTAAAAAACCAATAAAAACTTACTAATAGCCAAGGCTGTGTGAAAGTGGATACGTAGATCCGATATTTAAGTACCAAAGATAAAAACCATGGAGGAAGAGATCCTACATTATAATATCCAACCCATATGTCCGGTCATTCGAGAATTCGTATGTGCCTTTTGTTTTTGTTGCAATTCTGGACATTTGCTACATATTGCTATCTCATAGAATAAGCAAAATGTGTGTCATATGCGGTCTCATTTCATATCATCATAATGAATTATGGAAATCATCTATTGCGTTTTGAATTGTCATAGTGGATGAATCAGATTATAAATAGATTATTCCGATTATTATATTATTCATGTGTGAAGTTGTTATTGCAAAACATAGATCCTATCATCATTGATGGAGAACTGATTGAAATCATAACACCGTGGAATAATATGAATGTTCTGATTTATATCTTTCGAAAAAATGAATACAGCTCACTTACTAGTTTTGCGATCAGAATACGTTTGTGAATAATTCGAGAACTCATTATAAGGAATTAATTAGCGTATTTCTCTCTACATCCATTCTCGAAATTTTTGATGGATTCATGCGGTTATCCTATTATATTAAGCGAGCAATTTCTGTATATCTGTTTATATTTTTATATCTGGTTATCTGGTTATTTTTATACTCGTATATTTATATATGGTTATCTATTTATGTTCAACGGATCTCGAAAACGGCTCTAATGGTTTTCACGAAATTTGGAACATAGTAGGTTTATGATATAAAAATTCGATTGCACTAGGTCTCATTGGGAAAGCTCGCTGAACGACATTAAAAGGATGTCAGCTGAACTTTCGTCGTCTGTGGATAGTAAAAAGTGAGCGAGTGATTCTGTGGAAAATCAAAATATCGCATCCCCGAAATTCATAAGCCGACGTATAGCCAGCAGTAAAATATAAACACGATCATTTTAGAGAATTGTGTTCTGTTTATCAATAAATAAAAATAACGAGCGAAACTCGGTGCCCCGATATCGCTTCTTAAACTGGGACACTAACTCCCAGCTTTCACTGTACAATGTAGCGTTCAGATCTAATCATTATTTTTACTATTTTTCTATTATAAGATCAGATGTAGTCTTTAAAGTGTTGTGAGAGGGGGTATTGCTATCATAATCTATGTTTAGAAATCAAACATTCAAGGAATGCAGAAAAATGAAAACTAGACTAATGTAGTAGAGCAATGCAATTAATATTGTGGATCCTATTGAATTGATCGATCTTTTTCAGTTCTGTAACTGTAATGGGTGAATTCACTATGGAACATTCCTTTGATTACCTCATCACCCATTAATCATCAATTTTGTCCTTTTTTATTTCATTTTATTCTTATGGTTTTCATTGGTGGGGAGTTCCAGACGGCAGTTCCATTTCGCCTGAATATCATTTAAGCTGTCAATCGGTCTTACGATTGTCATAATTCAGCTGGGAGCGACAGTTCAACGTGCCCATCCGATAACACGGGAGATAGGTTTAAAAACTTTTAAAAACTTTTGGTGATGAGCGGGTTTGAACTGGGCATCTCTAGGCTGCTATGCAAGCACTTTATCCACTAGAGCACAGATCACTCCATTAATTTGTCCTGATCATGGTTGATACATGGTTCAAAGATTTTATTGTGAAATTTCAAATAAAGAATTTCCAAGTATTAACCGTGAGCCACAAATGGTGACCACGTGCTCTCCTAAAATTGAAAAATGTTAGATTTCTGTTGTAACACGTGCTCTGAACATATTGTAAGAATATGGACTCTTGAGAGCTAGAATCATAAAAAGAACCGTTTCTCAACTATTGAGAATACAGTTGAATAGCCTACCTAGCCAGACGACAGTGGTAATCATCCTTTTCTAAATAGTTTGAAACAAAATCATTCTTTCCTAGAAACTTAACAATATTCTTAATGCTATTCACAGGCACGCTTACAATAGAAACCATATGGCCCAATGTGTTTTGTGTTAACCCTTGTATCTAGCTATAGCATAAGTTGATGGCAGGTATATGTAGATGGTGTATAATAGCAATATAGATATAATAGTTAGGAGAGTAGTGGAATATAGATACTATGTAGCTTACAACATTACCACGTGGTTAGCATATGCTACAATTTTACCACGTGGTTAGCATATGGATATTATTGAAGCAATTATTTGATGATAAATTATTTGAATAATATGATATGAGTAGATGTCTATATAAATTAGGTCATGAAGTAGGTTGGGCTATTTCTAAATTATTCAATAGATAGTATGATGCACAAATGATTTATAATTTAAACATTATTATGAGCTAAGTAAGTTAGTTGAATCCGGATTCTTAGGCTAAGTGTAAATTTGTAAATAGAATTAGGTATATTTGATTGAAACATGTTGACAATGAGTATAGGTATACAATGAGTATAAGAGACCTGCTCAATTAATAAGTATCTTATTCATTTGATTTATTCAATTCAATTGTAATGATATACTGTATTATACTGTATGAAATTGTGTTTTGTTCTTCATTTAATCTATATATTATTGAAGTGTTTTCCATATTAGATTTATAAGATTTATCACTGTATTAATCAAATTCGATGAGTATGTATTCAATTGTCAGTATCCAAACTTCAGAGTTTAAATATTGGTAAGATATATGATATCATCTGTTTTAATAATGAAGGGGAGCCATAGTTTAAAATGATATAACATAATAAACATTATTGCAAATTTAAATTGATATTTGAATTCAGTTTGTAAGCTGAAGGGTGATGAGGGGTGGAAAATCGGTGCTAGTATATAAGCAGGCAGCATGTCTTGCGAGTTTATAGTTGCTCTTAGTCTCTTGGATTTTGGACGGTGTTCAGTGTAGGAGTGATTCTTTGGTTTCAGACTTCAATTATCCTATAGGGAATTGATTGAACCAGGTAAAGTTTGTATTTAGAATTTTCAATTTTCCTTATTTCAAATCCACACCACGCCACCCTAAAAAGCCCAAATAAGTATATCAAATTACATAGCATCAAAGTAAACAGCAAATTTAATTATTACGTCTTTCTAAATACAAATATGTTGATACAGTTTTAATTAACTTCTTGAAGCTTATAGTTGAAATTTTCTTGTAAGCACAAACAACAGTTTATTGAAGCAAGGCTCCCCTAATCACAATCATTTTTTTTAAATTTATCAATTCTCTTATTTTTGACTATAATCGTATTTCAAATTAGAGGTGTTCAATGTTTTGATTTTATATTTTACTCTTCAAGTAACCTGTTAAATAGGAACTCTCTGTTAAATTTTATTGTATGAAATTAAACTTGAACTGTAGTATTTTCTAAAACTCAATCATCTTGTATATTTATTTCAAATCATTACTATATATTTATAAATCTTTCATGAATTTATTTCAATTCAAAGTTCATTAATAAATTCATAATTAACTTTTGTTTTGCCTTTCACTTTATACATTCCCTTACACACGACCCTGATCTATCTCTCTTTATCTTTTTCTTCTAATATTAGTTCTATGAGTGAAATATAAGTATAAATACAGTGAGTGAAATTATAGTACAGTGTATTTCATCAATTCATAGTAATTGATTGGCGCCGGGCAAAATTCTGTATAGAGTGAGGGAGTTCGTAACCCACTCTAAACAAAAACGACAGTGTGAAGGAGTTCAACCGGTAGGCAAAAGAGACAAAAGCAGGCCACGGAAAAGGTGGCAATGATTCTAACCGATTATAACATTAAAACGTTAAAAAGTATTATAAATACTTTGATAAAAATTTATTGTACATTAAAAAGTGGATTATAGTGATGTTTATGATGATAGTGATGTTATTACATTAAATTTTGTTAATATTATTAGTTTATACATTTTTTTCTTATTCAAATTATAAGCAGAATGTGAGTCGGAACAAGCATTAGCCTAATCCCGTTTTGAAAGAAGAAGAAAAGAATTTCAAATAAAGTTACTTGCTACTACCAAATATTGGGGAAAGAAGAATTCGAATAAAAAGATTCTTGGAATATAAGATATTGATATTTCTTATTGATATCTCTCATCAATAAGTAACTTTTCTAGTAGGAACCAATGTAGAAACCATCAATTGAAGTGAATAGATCATCTCAAGTTGCTAGTTGGAGTTTTCTATTAGGAATTAGGCCAGATCTGAATTCTTGAATAGCAGTGATACGAAGTCACATCGTCTCAAACTGAAAAGCACCGACTATGAATATGCATTGCAGCTCAGAAGGGATTTTACAAGAAGGGAGCTCAAATGGTCTGAAAGATTAAGCAACGATAAGCAGGCGTCCTGTACTGACAATCCAGCTGGCATCCATGCTTGAGATGGAACTGAAGAGAAAACTGATAAAGAAACGGATAAGTAGATAAAAGGAAAAGCGATCTATTCAAGGCAGAAACTTTGAAGGTGAGCTTTCAAAGAATCTGCTGAAAGATGCTACATAGCTCGAAGGCGTAATGTATAACCCGTCTCTTATCACTTTTCTTCAACGATAAAATGGCTGAAAGCGTTTCTTTGTGCGCGTACCAACGCTTTCGGAAAAAATCGCCGCTGTCTGGTATGTCGATATCTTCTCAACAAATCGATTTGCACACATATCCTACCATTTGTACTGTACATTTTTCTAATATTCTATTCATCGCATCTCATAAGATGTAAAGGTAACTGAAAAAACTCGATAAATTCTATTTTTGTTGAACGGGAAGCTCAGATTATATCGTTTTAACCATTGGTATAATTTTCCCGCAATTTAATAATTCTCGATGTATGAGACATAACAGATCTGACAGTACATTTTGATACCAATAGAAACTTCATTAATTGAAATGAATTATTAGGTCTCAGACAGAAAAACAAAAATATCTGTCACCAATGGTATTATCAGTCAAAGATATAAATGATCAGATTAATAATGATCAGATTATTTTTGTGAAATATTTATAACCTGAATTCTACCGAAGCCGTTATAATCGTTTTTGAGATCCATCATACAAACAGAAATAAGACAATAACGACTAGAAAGGCTAAGATTATGGCTAACAATTTGAAATGAAAATAGTTTTCTCAATTATTTAATAAAATAATAATATTGTATGAATTTGAGGTTGGGTTGTAAACAACGCTTGTCGGCAATATAAATAACGGGCAAGCTGACCATCTACAATTTAATCAGATACTCGCTAGCAAAATAATTGCATCTAAGTAGCATTGGTTAAGACGAGGACAGGAGGGTTCTGTAACTTATAGCATGCAAAATAAAGGATATGAATGTTTTAAAAGCAAATATAAATATTTATTGATATATGTGAACAAATAAAAAACACAAAAACATAATAAAAAATAAAAGGGAAATAGAATCTAATTTTTCTACGTGCATTGATAAATTCTGTACACTCGAGCCGAATCTGATTGTTTACCAATCAGAGCACAGTATTTGCTCTGCGCTAAAAAATATTTAATTCGAAATCTCCACGTGGTCTTTATTAAAATTATGAAAATTTGTAATAATTGTTGTAGAATGCATGAAAGACTGTAATTAGAATAAAATAAAAGTTAAGGATAGAAATATTCATGTTTAATATAGTAATATGATCTTGTATTGTGGACTAATCGACAGTATTAAATTGCGTGATCGCGGATTATTTGAAATTCACCAATAGGAAAGATATTTTAATTTTATGCAAATTTAGATTCGGAAGTATCGTCGAAAGAGAATAGGGGAAGACCAACTGCCCACTTGCTTGCCAGAGACCGACCAAGACGCCAACCATCATGAGATCAATAGACTGATTTCCTTATAAGAATTAATTTTATTTATTACTAAAGTTTAAATATTGAAAATAATTGTAAAAAGTAATGAACCTCAGTGAAGTCGCTCTATGACGTGAGTTATTAATTCAAATATCCCCATTGGAGAGGACAACAGCAGCCCACCAGAAAGGCATAGGACACAAGAGGCGAATCCATGCCACATCTTTAAATTTGTGAAAAATCTACGCACGTGAGTTACAGAATATGATTTCTTGAGAGGGCCCTCAGTGCAACGTATTAATAGAAATTTCATAAAGCTAGCTTGTCGAAGGTTTTACTTAAAAATCAAGCTTGATTTAAACATAATTGTGCAAGTAGTAGAAATAAGGGAAAAGTCATATTTAGAATACATATGAGAACTAAATGTTAAATTATATATCAATATTTGAAATTATTAAATTTGTTCAGTTAATGTATTCAAATATCAGTATTATTAGCATAATAAGAATTATAGAAGCTCAAAGTTCACAAGATAAATTATTTATCTAACTTCCACTGACGTCCGAACTTATACCCTGAGATTTTATATTTAAAGTATCAAATATTATTGGAATATTGAATTATAAAATTATAATTCGATAAGCAGAAGCGAGTCGAATAATTGAGCTATAGAAATCTGTAAAATGTATGCTGATGTAAAAATCATGAAAGTTATTAGTTGACTAGAAGGGAACCCGTATGAGGGCTCCTACGGGAATTCCCTACGGGAATCAAATGATCAGATTATTTTTGTAAAATATTTATAACCTGAATTCTACCAAAGCCGTTATAATCGTTTTTAAGATTCATCATACAAACAAAAATTGCTTGCTGAATATAACTTGAATAATGAATTTAATATAGTCTCGTCACTGTCATAGAATTTTGTATCCGAAAAGGTGCTTTCCCTCGATGAAAATGTTATTATATATAGGACCGTTTCAAGTTTCATTCAAAAACATTTCTATAATACTTAGTTACCCAAAAATCGTTGTCAGTAAGTGTGATGATTAGTTGCGTTGCGATCACCTCAGTTTGAACAACACATTTAATTCTTTTGAAATATACATTCAACTGCATATTATTTAAAAAGCAATTAAAAGTTAGCGATGCCTTATGGTGTCACCCAGTTGCTCTTATACACTCATCTTGACATCAGGGAATATTTTTATTGAATCACGCAATGTTTTCAAATTATATTGCTAAATGTTATAACCACAGCTGTTAATTTTCTCTCTTCCTCTCTTTAGTTTTCAACAAACGATGGAAATTTCTGTTTAATAAGCTGCCACTTGGATGATCAATTTTTCCTCTCAAGTTATCTCAGAGATGAGACTCAGCTGAAATTTTTGCATTACGGACCTACTATTTGCTAGTAACATCTCATGATCTGCCCTCTATCGATAATAAATGGAGAAATTAGGCCACAGCTTGGCATGAAGATTATTGAGTCTAATAATTTGAATTACTAATTAATGTGTTGGAAGTGCTCTGTAGAATAGTAGACTAATTGCAGCGAATTTTGTGGAATATTGAGCAGGGCTTAAGAGTCGACCTCGACTTTATCCATTGACAATTAATATTTCTCGTTGACAGGTATCAAATTAGCAGTGATCATGTTATTTTTGCTTTTGCTTGATGCAATTGAAAATAGAATTCCAAATCAAGTTTATTTGGAATTGTTTGACTCTGGTATTCATTGATCTCTTGCTTATTCTGGAATTTCTGACATAGCCTATCGCTTAAGCTGGTTTACACCAAAGTTATTGACAAAATATTGATAACGTAATCCTTATGGATTCTATTAGATTGAACGGAACTTGACTAACACATATGTTCATCAAATGTTTACATTTTGTTAATAACTTTGGTGTAAACACAGCTTTACTCTTTGTTTCACTTATTCAAAAGTGTAAAAGCAGCCAATCCACTGATTCTTTCTGCCATGGAAGTCCATTTATATTATAAGAGTCCATTCATAATAATATTAGTCTAACATTTAATGTGGTTGATTCCTCATGTCCTAAACTTTACTACCATGAATATTAAAGTGGGAATTTTTAAGTGGACATTTCAATGTTAATTTTAATAATTCTGAATAGAGTTTATTCAATCACTTTGACTATTGACTACCATTATATGATTTATCTCTTTAGTCTTAGCTTGAAACCAAAAGCTTAGGGATGAAAATTTGAATGTAAATTAACATTCAACTTAATTTAATTTCTATCTCAATTGAGAACTCTAGTATTTCCTTGTGATTCATAATTATGAATATCAAAGGTTTGTCTTGTGTCATGTAATGACATCAATATAGGGGACCGAGCTTCGCTTTGGAGTACAAAAGCATAAAACCTTTTTTACGAAAGAAGAAATTATAATACCATTCATAGTTCATTCAGAAATGTTCTATCTAATGACAGTAAATTGAGATTAATTCCCAGAGGAATGCAAAAATTTCCCTCACAAAGGCCCGGTTGCACAAAAGCCGGTTGAAATTTAATCCTGATAAATTTCACGTGAACCAAATCAGAGAAGACCATTTCAAGAAGATGGGTCTACTGGAATTTATCATGATTGGAAATAATCCGGCTTTTTTGCAACCGGTACTAAAGTACCTGATTGAATGATTACAAAAGTTCAACAGCAGAGTCATAATTTTGACACAGTCCCACACATATGAACTCGCTCACTCACTTACATCATCAACAGACGACGAAATAATTACTATCAGCTGTTTTTCCAAGGATGAATAATAATTATACTTTCAATGTCCTTCAGCGAGTTTCCCCAGGGATGAGACCTAGTGCAATCGAATTTTTATATTATAAACCTACTATGCTCTGAATTTCGTGAGAATCAATAGAGCCGTTTTCGAGATCCGGTGAAATACAAACATATCTAAACATCCAAACATCTGAACATCTAAACATATAAACAGAAATTGCTCGTTTAATGGTATAGGATGAAAGGAAATAGGACCAGCTGATGGAATATTATGTTTTTTTAGATATAGTTTTTAGCTGATTTTGAAACATGAAAATATCAGGTCCAGTAGCTCAAAAGCCTGTTCAATTTCAATCATGGTTAAATTCCATGATAACTAATCAGAGCAGAGGTTTTTCAAATAGAAGGCTTCTCTGATTGGTTCTCGTGGTATTTAGTCCGGATTAGGAATTAACAGACAGGACAACTGGCTCTCTCAAGGCCTTGGCTGCATAGAAACATAGAGCAACAGAGGAACCAATACAACAGAAGCTGAAGAAATTAGTCGCATTTCTATCACCTCACAATAAACATCAATTCAACTACCATATGTTTGGAGAGATCGATTTTAAATTTATTCTGCTATCATGCGGTCACTTTCTGTACCTATCCTTCCAGATGTTCCATGAATACTGCAATGTTTTAAAATAAGATCGCTGAATTTGGTAACTCAGCTACAGCTATTATAATCTTTTTCACTTGCTCACACTTTCTTTCTCACGTTTTCAACAGAGTATGGAAACTTTTTTTGATCAGCTGCTATTTGAGGGACCAATATTCCTTTCTGAAAGAGCTTCAGCGATTTTTCCCAGAGTTGAGACCTGTTCCAAAATAATTTTTCATCGCGAACGTACTCTATTCCTGATTTAATAAAAAAATGTTAGAGGCGTTTTCGAGATCCGCCAGACATACATACATATCCGCAAACACACATATTTAAACAGAAATGGGGAGCATTGATGTTATCAATGCGGTATACTGACAGTTTCAAGTGAATATCAACGAACTGTTATGCATATTCTCCAATATTTTTATCGAAAGCTACCTTCTATTTTCTTTGGTAACACAACTAATATTTGGTAATAATTGATTCATGGGAAAAGCGCCTTACTTCTTTGGAAGATATTTTTACTTTAGGAAAAGTAACAACAGCTAGTTGGCCGTTTCAATAAATAACCCTTTTCTTTCGACAAGTTAAATTCTAGCCGAATTTCCTCATTCTCTGCACACAGATTCCACAACGGTCACTTCTGAAGTTTTAAAAATACCCTCCATTCATCATACTGAATAATTAAAATTTCAACGAAATTGTTAAGCTGTTCACGCGATTTGTCAGATATACAAACAAAATTAGTCTTGATAGAATAGGATCAATTGATAGAACTCCCGTCATAAAGGTTTGTTTTATGAAACATAAAAATTATCTATAGGCCTACTCCCAGGAATAGAAATAAAAATATTTATTCTTATATTTATATTCTAATATTCATAAATCTGATTACCCTTTTTAAAATTATTCAACACGACATGTTTCGGCTATAAGTAATCCCATTATCAAGTGATTGGAAAATAAATAATAATATAATATTATCAGGAATAGCTCTGATTGAAGTAGCAGTGCCCAATCAAGTTTTCTGCGATAAATGCATTTTATTCGGTCAAATTTTAATCTTCAACTTGGTGCCAACCTAACAAAGGTAACTCAACTTAATGCCAACCTGACAAAATCATTAATTTGGTTACCAGTTAACAACTGTTTCGAAGAGGTACTCTCTCTTATAGTTCTATCTTTATAATAAGAGAGAGTAGGGTTGTGTTTGTTCGTTTGTTCGCATCAAAACATGTCAACTTGTGGATTGCATACCGGAAAAACGGGAATGATTTAGATTTTGCAAATTTTGCACATAGATTCTAAAAATATCAATCTCGTGCACCTGGAAGCCCAAATTTTAATTTTCCTTCAAGATTTTTCAGAATTAATGTTTAAATTGCATTAATGGTACATTCGATTTCATTAAAAAATCACCAAATCATATGGTCGAAATTAAAAAGGAACATCTGTTTCTATATTGCTTTCTACCTAAAAAACATAGTTTTGAAACTTCGTTTTCCTGATGCAATGTTTAGGCCTACGCGTGGCATTGATTATTAATTTTTCAGCTAGAACAATTTTTGAGACAAAGTGCTAAATAAACAGTTTAAATCTACAGTTTCATCAGTACTGTATCGGCAATATGAAAACGCATGCAGTTAATATGTCTTTGAATGAAGGTGTTGTTATTTACATAAAGAAATTATATTCTTCCATTTTTATTTAATTAAAATTTCAATATTATTCGAGCCCTGATAGAATGACTGACTCACTGTAGTCAGTTGAAAATTTTAATATTGGAATGAGGGGTATTTCGGCAAGCTGAGCAAAAAAATTAGGTCATATGCACCTTTTCGTTATATCTTCAAATGGAAAATGAGTTTTGTGGGCTGTCAAAACTCCCTCCGAAAGAGAAACTATTCAACTTATTCTATCTTTTAGTGAAATAACAATGATCATCCATCCATGTATCATCTTCTATACTATAATAAAGGAAAGAACTGGATTATAAACTTAGCCTATACAGGTGTAAAGTATAGGGAGATTATGTTTGACGCATTATCACATCAGAACTACTGGACTGATTAACTTGAAATTTTGCATACAGATTCTTGCTTAACCGAGGGTGGTTATAGATCAATTTTAAATTCTTCAAGATTTGATTACATCAAGTTTTCAGTTTGTCAAGTTTTCAATTATTTGTCATGCTTCCAGTTTGTATGGAAGCAGCAGAAGATTTCTCTTAAAAGGGAAATTAGAAGATAGGTATGATTTGGGATCTTTTTCGAATGATAAAAACAGGTTTTCCGTCACACCCAAATTTTTTCCGCCATTTTGAATCCAACTTCTTTTTTTAATTGAAAGGTGGTCATACTGAATTACTTGAAATGCGGCATATAAATTCTTAATCAACCGAGGATTCTTATAGGCCTATTTTGAATTCTTCTAGATTTCATTACAACTTTAAAGAAAGACCCTTGCGAAGCACGGGTTACCTGCTAGTATTAACATAATATGGTATGGACATTTCAATTATAATTAAGAGATTGTAATAAGAAGAATATACATGCTAAAAGACGAACTTTAAACCCTTAAAAACCCCCCTTAGAGTTAAAATATCGCCAAAAGATTTCTTAGTGAGCACCTAGGACTTATAAGGAAGCTATATTTCAAGTTTTGTTGCAATCCGTCCAGTAGTCCAGAAATCGTGATCAGTGAGTCAGTGAGTCAGTGAGTCAGTGAGATAAGAATTCTATACTTAAGTATAGATGCTATTAAGCAGAACAAGAGTTTTAATTGAGCCATCTTTGATATTTTGCTTGTATACTTTCTCATATTGTGTTTGCATTTATTGTTTCATTATATTATTTTCTGCTCGTTGATTTCATTGTAATTATATATTTATTCATTGAATGGTGTTCTTTCCATTTTTAATCCTGTCTTCATGCATGACCAATCTTGTACTAGTATTTTTATGTTGGATAAATCAGCGATATACAGTGTCGATCACTAAATCTTCAGAAATAATACGTTCTCAAGATTTATTCAAATTGTTCAACCTAATCACTGAAATCAAATTGACTGAAATACTGGGTCATAGTATTAAGTCGAAGCAGTATTACAACCTCTTCAACATCTTTAATTGCAGAGCCAGTCAATGCAGCGGTAAAGATTGCCGATTGATAAAGCAGCAGCAGTTTGCAGCAATTGATAGCAGAATTTGGTATAAGCTCCTCGAAGAGCTGGTAAGAACCATATGGTATCTTTATTTCAGCAGGTGTCAAAATATCAAAAATATTCAAATATCACATGCTCTACCAACAGACTGCCAGCTGGGCACATGTAGGTCAAATACGGCTTTACACAACATGTCACAACCAACGAGGAGCATATATTCTATGTAACCCCAAAACGACGTTACACAGAGTAACATGTTGTGAGACATTTTTCATCGGTAAAATTTCGGTAGCGCTGAGAATTAATACCTGATTAGTTATAGAAGGATTTTCTTCTTTGATTTTTTAAACTCAAATCAGAATTATTGATTATTACAACACTTTAGACTTCTAGATTATCATATGGTGAAACTTGTTGGCTCTTGTGTTTACTCGTTGAGTTAAGTAAACGCACTTTATTCAAAAAATTGATCAGATTCTCGTGAAATGATCACTGTTATTTAAAGGTACCTTGTCTTCCTGGGTAACGTAAGACTGACCCTCAAATCGGTAGCATAGGGGCTATCGGAGAATCGGTAGTTAAGGCAAACAGACAGATTGTCAATACTTAACTTGAGTTATTTTTGAGGTGAAAATTTGAGCAAAGCACTCTTTGCAATCATCATCTAGATTTCTAGATAAAATCCAGTTTTGATCCAGCATTCAAAATCACTCTTCTATATATGAGTTTTTTTGGGAGTGAAGGCCAGCATATCTTCCATAAATTGGAAAGTGAAACAAATACTGGAAGTGATTTTATGATAAAGGTACACAATCTGCTTAATTGAGCTGCATTTTCCTCAAATCTTCTCAAAATGTAATCTTCTTCGGCAACATCAAGCAGCTTGTGAAGTAGGAAAATAACGAATATAATGAGCGATAAGGAAACAATCTACTATCATACCACTCCTGCAGAGATGAAATTGATGGCTGCATAAGGAAAAGACTTTCTCAGTTTACATTATTCTGAGAAGGATTCTCCTTGGAGAAATCGATTCTGAGACTCGTTCTATTTCTAGACAACTACATCCACGTAGAGAAGCGTGATGCAGTAGTTGAGAATCAAAGTTATTTGCAGGGTGTACAGTAGTTGAGTACCATGTTTCCACTTGTGCTGCTAGTGTAGTAGAGAGAAAGCGGGCAATCTGATTTCGGCTGTTTCAGACAGCAGTGCTAAGATATTGAGCAATCGGTGGGGGGGGGGGTGGTTTGTGATGGGTGGGGGGGTGGTAGAAGGTGCAGGTGTTCGGAGGCCCAGGGGAGTGATAGCCAGGCAGCTCTAGCCAGGTCGGAGCACTCGTGAGGCTCGTAACACCGGACCAATCACTTGGACACCCATAAGAATTGCTGGCGCTTCCTTTTCACTACTCGCCTTCTTGCATAATACAGTGCCACACCGTCAGACAGCTTCACCTACCCTTGTACTCCAGCTTTGAACAAAACAGCTCGCAATAGGTCTATTTTTATTGCCAACTGCCAGCAGGTCCCAAACTCAAAAACAAGTGAAAGCGGTCGAATTTCAATGAAAGCGAGGGGCGTCTTTTTGAAAGTGCATCAGTCATAAATAATTCTCCCATTAATCAAAGATACTCTTCCCCGTCAACAAAGAAGTTTATTTTCCTCGTGAAATGTAAGCATTAAAGTACTTTCTCCTAGGTGCTTCCACACTCATCAAGGAGTATACAACAGTATTTCCATCCTATGCTCTCCAGTGAGAATCCTTATAAATTGCTCTACAATACTATGAGGCTATAAGCACTATTCCATATTTTGATCAAGAGTTTCCTCTACACTGAAAATCAATTTCACAATATTTCGACAAAGCTTCCAATTGAACTTATCTATCCGACTGATAATAACTGATGAGTATTCTTCTACATGTGATCATAGAGGAAAAATACTTTCTATTGTTTTGAGAATGTATGATATAGGAAATTATTATTTATATTCTCATTCTTATCTATTATATTTATAAGTCATTCTTATCGAAGTGCTACACTAGCTTTGCTCGGAAAAATATCGGTAGAAAATTGTTATTATTGTTGTTTGTTGTTTTATTGTTGTAAAATATCAGTAGAAAATTGTTAAGTTATTATTGTTGTTCAATTTATCAATGCAGGCATGTACCATTCAAAGGCTGGGTTTCCAATTATTTGTTTGTAAGTAATATTTAAAACTCTCATAATTCCAATGTAGAAGCAACTCATTTGTATAGTTCATATAAACAGTGTACAAATTGATGGAAATAGAATAGATAAATATATGATATTATTGTCTATGTCATTCACGATAGTTTTTTACCATAGTAATCGTTTATGAAATGAATAAGAAGATAGATGAAAGATATTTTCTGGAAAATATAGTAGTTTGCTGCTTTGCTCCAATCTCCGGTGAGCTCACAATTAAAAAAGTTCATTAAACTTTCTGGTTTTTATTCACAATATCTATCTTCTATACTTATAAAATCCTTATCTCACTGACTCACCGACTCACTGACTCACTGATCACGATTTCTGGAAAACTACTGGACGGATTGCAACAAAACTTGAAATATAGCTTCCTTATAAGTCCTAGGTGCTCACTAAGAAATCTTTTGGCGATATTTCAACTCTAAGGGGGGTTTTTAAGGGTTTAAAGTTCGTCTTTTAGCATGTATATTCTTCTTATTACAATCTCTTAATTATAATTGAAATGTCCATATCATATGTTACTATAGAACTATAATCTAGATAGAGTTCCTCTTCGAAACAGTTGTTAACTGGCAACTAAATTAATAATTTTGTCAGATTGGCATTAAGTTGAGATGACTTCATTAGGTTGGCACCAAGTTGAAGAACTAATTAAAATGCATTTATCGAGAACAATCATATTGATTGGGCACTGCTGCTTCAATCAGAGATATCCCTGGGATATGCCATCTTATTTATCTCTTTTCCGTATAGGGTTACTCAATCAATTGATAGAAGCAACTCCTGTCATAAAAGTTTGTTTTATGGAAAACAAAAATTATCCATACTCCCAGGAATAGAAATATGAAGAAAAATGAAAATCTCAGTACCTTTTTTGAAATATTTTATCACATGTTTCGGACATTGTAACATATTTTAATTTGGATAGATAAATAAAAATCCCTAGTTGAAAGATTTATAGGTCTAAGTGAAGTAATAGGCTAATATCGCCAAAGATGATAACGTTAAAGATTAGATAATATCAGACATCCTGGCTAAATTGTACAACAGCCGAAGAGGAATGGAAATAATTTTTGCTACTATATTATATAAAATATTGAAAATTTGAGGTTAGGCATAAAACATTTACTGATCGGCGACCTAACGATCGACCGAGTCATACAACGTGGAATCTGACCAAACACCTTGGCAGAAATTTATTGTGGCAAAACAGTATGCAACTTGAGGAACTAAAAGTCTCACGTGGCTAATTATTGTAATATACGAAACAACTAATAATCTATAAAAAATTACTTGGCATGTAAAAAGCATATTTAAAAACCCCAACAAAAATTATTAAATGTATTAAGGAAGTAGGAGGTTACTGGGCACATGAATACTGTAATAATTTGCATGCACCAATCAAATAGTAGCAATTGATAGGTGGCAATAGTGAGCCGGTTCAAATATATTTGTATATATTTCTACAAATGATAAGAATTTGTAAAATATTGTTGTATAGTTTATGTTTTGGATATGGCCCGAAGGCAAAGAAATTATTAAAGATGTAACATAAGTAATAATTTAATATTTTGGTACAGTCTATTTGAGCCTTGAATGGTGGAGGAATAGAATATTCAAATTTTATGTAAATTTAGAAATCGGAAATGAAAATTGTAAAAATGAGAAACGAGAACCTCACTCGCCTGCCAACTACCACCATGAGAGGTCACCAAAAATTATAGAGCGCAATACCTTACTGTACCTTGTAATAATTTAAAGTTAAATTGAATTACTAAATTTTCTCATAAGACTTTGTGATGCTCATATAAAGCAAAAGTCATTTTTAAATAATTTTTAACCCCTTGGAAGAGACGACTCCGGCTACAATAATCCAGGACCACCAGGAGTTGGATCGACATCAGCAGCTTATAGAAAATTCCGGCACGTGAGTGAAAAATATTGAAATAGTGATAGGGCGCCCTCAGTGCTTCGAAATTAAATAAGAATCAAAGCTAGCTCGTCGAAAGGTTTTTTTTTATAAATTAAGAATTTGGTAAAAATACTTGCGCAAGTAAATATAGTATAAAAGGTATTTTATTGGATAATAACGAATCAATCCATATATCAAATGTCCAAAACTCAGCGGTTATCCTTATAGCTGCCATTTTGTTTTTTTCACTTAAAAATTTTTATCTCAAGAACGAAATGTTGTATTGATCTGAAATTTGGCATGAATATTTATGCTATAAAGACTCAACTATAAAAAATAAAAAAAAAAATTTTCGTTGAAATTTTTCAAAATGGCGGCCATTTTAAATTTTTGATGGCGAATATCTCGAAAACCGTCCATTTTACAGAAAATTTACAAGAGACAAAAAAGTTAGCAAATTTTTTCACGATTCCAATGATACCTAATTTATTAAGATTGGTCGAAGAATAACAGAGAAATTAATTTTTTTCGTACTGCATGCATGACCACTTTTCACCATTTAAAGATCAATATTAATTTTTTAATTCCAGATGTATTTAAGATGAAGCTTTGAAACTCGGTATGGCTCCATATGGGCAAACAGATGATTTTACAATGGTTTTCAGATGATAATGTTTGTCTTGTAAAAGTATTGTTGTTTCATTAAAAGTAAAGAACCAGATGTAGTGCTTCCTATTTCTTAGTCTCACGTTTCCTAGGTCTTATTTCTATCTTAAATTTCCAGTTTCAATATTTTCTTACGTTGCTTCTACACAAATATTTAATTATTGTAATGGAATTTAGTTCGCTGGAGTACACCGATATTCACTTCATGTATGGAGCAGCTCTTGGCAATGCGACCGAAGCAAGAAGAATGTATGCAGCTGCATTTCCAAACCGCCGTCTCCCTTCCGACAAGGTGTTCACAAGAACTCACAATCGGCTGAGAGAAGTTGGTTCATTTGAACGGAACAGGGTAATTGCTGGTAGGCCTCGAGCAGTTCGAAATGTTGCTTTTGAAGAGGAAGTATTGCAGAAATTCGATTTCAATCCTAGAACGAGTACGAGAGCAGTTGCAAAGCAAATCAATTCAAGTGCTTCTTCTGTGTGGCGTGTACTAAACAAGGAAAGACTTCACCCCTTCCGCTTTCAAAAAGTTCACTCATTGGTTGAACGCGACTATGAGCCAAGAGTAAACTGTGCCCGTTGGTTTCTTCAGCAAGACATTATCCAACCAAATTTTCTAGAAAATGTGTTATTTACCGATGAGTCCAGCTTTACAAGAGAAGGAATCTTCAACTCTCGCAACAGTCACGTCTGGGCCTTAGACAATCCTCATGAGGTCAAAGTGCGTGGTTATCAGCATAGATTTTCGCTGAATGTTTGGGCGGGTATCTTAGGTAATCGCGTGATTGGACCATACATTCTTCCTAATCGTCTGAATTCTCCCACGTACATTACTTTTTTAAGAGACATACTACCAGAACTTTTGGAAGATGTGCCTCTTGCAAACAGATATAATATTTGGTTTCAACATGATGGTGCCCCTGCTCATTTCGGAAATGTTGTTACGGACTTTCTGAACATGACCTATCGTCAGCGGTGGATTGGGCGGGGTGGACCAGTACCGTGGCCCGCACGTTCACCTGACCTCAACCCTTTAGATTTTTTTTCTGGGGCCATATGAAAGACCTTGTTTACAGCACGCCAGTAGAAAACGAAGAAGACCTTGTGGCAAGAGTGGTTGCTGCAGCAGGTGCCATTCAAGATGATGAAAATGCTTTATAGCACGACCTGATTCTTATAATTATTAAAATATTCCATGCTCTACCGATTGATGCCAAGCAGGAGGCTAATCGTTATTAATTATAAAAAATAACGTGACAACATTTATGCCATTTTCAAGTGAGAATGGCATAAATGAAACATGTTGTGTTTATTTATTCCTGGGGGTATAGATAATTTTTGTTTTTCATAAAACAAACTTTTATGACAGGAGTTGCTTCTATCAATTGATCCTATTCTATCAAGATTTATTTTGTTTGTATATCCGACAGATCGCGAAAAGTGCTTAAACAATTTCGATGAAATTTTAATAAATCAGTATGATATATATGGAGGGTATTTTTAAAACTTCAGAAGTGTACGTTGTGGAATCTGATTGCGAAGAATGAGGAAATTCGGCCTAAATTCAACTTGGGCGAAAGAAAGGGGTTATTTATTAAAACGGCCAAATAGCTGTTGTTGCTTTTCCTAATGTAAAAATATCTTCCATAGAAGTAAAGCGCTTTTCCCATAAATCAATTATTCTCAAACATTGATTGTTCTACCAAAGAAAGTAGAAGTTAGCTTTCGATAAAAATATTGGAGAACTAGCTTACACGGCGAACTTCGTACCGCCAAAAAGTCAATGTATCTCATGTCACACTTTACTTGGTGAATGATGAAATTTATCTGACAATCAATATTTCCATTTACATCTCAACACGGACTTCCTATGTGCTTAGTCATGCAGCATTTATTATTCCGACATTGCAACATATTCTCAATCAATTGGTAGTACAATAAGAATTATTATATCTTAATTATATATTTATATTTAATATATAAATATTAATTATATAATATTACTTTATAGTAACTGCTTATTTAATATTATATCTATAAGTAAAGTGTTGAATTAAAAAAATAGATACCGGTAAGTTAGATCAGTGTTTCAAAAATGAATTTAATGTTTTCATAGTTGTTGATTGTCAATAGATGGTCCAGGAAATATGCGATGTACGATCAATTACACAGAATTCCATATTCTTTCCATCTTCAATTTTAGGATGAATATAAGCTAAGCTAAATTCAAAGAAAAATTCAATTCAGTCTGTCATTCTTCGGAAATATTAATGATTGCAATATGAACAACTCTCTTTCATGAGTTCCTCAATGATAGGGGAATGATAATAATATTATTTGTATAGGTTTTCTAAGGAACGATTATCTACAGCTGGTACCAATACTACGGTACACTAACGTCAACTCCAAACCACTGTTCTAATACCAGTACACAATATTGATCACAGGGTGACTTGTTTATTATACAGCTGGTAACTTTAGATGCTAAATTATAAGTAGCCACTCGGCCGAAAATTTCAAAACATAGGTCTTTAAAAAGGATTAATAATTATTATTAGACCCCCTATTAAAATTTCTGGCCAGAAACCATCCCCAATATTTAAACAACATATTCCCAAAGTTTCATGCTGTTCTGTCAAGTAGTTTTCGAGTCTATAGGGAACAAACAAACACACAAACTAACAAACAGACATTCATTTTTATATAAATATAGAGATATGCATAACAGTTTGTTGACTGTCAGTATTCCTCATTAATAGCATCAATGCTCCCCATTCGAACAATTCTGACACATTGATGTGAATCTTAAAATAATTTGGTTACTTCAGATCAGATGAAGAATTTATTTATTTATTTATTTATTTATTTGTGGACAGAATCACAAATCATATAAATATGATTAGGAAGGAACAACAGGCTTGGCCCAAATCTATTCCATTCCCAAATTTTGATAAATTAATAAAATGTCCAAAAAATAGGTTATGTTTCTACTGTAAAACGTTCAAGTTCAATTTTCGTCCAAAAATATATATAAGCTAAAAATTTTGAATTTAGAGAAATTAAAACACCAAACTATTTTTAAATATAACACTTAATTATCACTTCATATTGAATTAATTAAGTAATTTTATAAAATTTTGAACGCAAAAATACACACAACTTCTCTCACTAAGCACAGCTGTAAATTTATTAAGAATGTTGATGATCGCTACTGTTTCAATTTCAATCGTGTTTGACATTTTTACTTTTGATGCCAGCTGTTGTTATTATGTGAAATGAGCTCTCATTGAATGTAATCATGATCATTGAAGTCAATATTATAATACTAAGAAAGCAATTTCTGTTTGAATACATATGTGTGTTTGCGGTTATGTATGTATGTCGGACGGATCTCGAAAACAGCTCTAACGATTTTGATAAAATCAAGAATATAGTGGGTTTGCGACAAAAAAACATTATTTTGGAACAGGTCTCAACTCTGGGAAAATTCGCTGAAGTTCCTTGAGAAAGGATTATTGGTCCCTCAAGTAGCAGCTGATCAGAAAAAAGTTTTCCATAGTCTTTTGAAAACGTAAGAGAGTGTGAGCAAATGAAAAAGATTGCAATAGCTGTATTGAGCTAACAAATTTGGCGACCTTAATTTTATTTAAAACATTGCAGTATTCATGGATCATCTGGAAGAATAGGTTCAGAATGTGACCGGATGATATCAACATAAATTTAAAATCGATCTCTCCAAACATATGGTAGTTGAATGTAATGTTCATTGTGAGGTGATAGAAATGTGACTAATTTCTTCAGCTTCTGTTGTATTGGTTCCTCTGTTGCTCTATGTTTGTATGCAACCATGGCCTTGAGAGAGACAGTTGCACTGTCTGTTAATTCATAATCCGGACTAAATACTACGAGAACGAATTGAGAGAATCCTTCTATTAAAAAAATCCCTGCTCTGATTAATTCTCATAAAATTTTATCCTGATTGAAATTGAACAGGCTTTTGTGCTACTGGGCCTGATATTTTCATGTTTCAAAATCAGCTAAAAACTAAATCGAAAAAAAAACATAATATTCCATCAGCTACTCCTATTTCCTTTCATGATGTCATTGCTTTGTGCAAGACAAACCTATTGATATTCATAGATCACAAGTAAATACTGAAGTTGTCAATTCAGATCGAAATTAAATTGAGTTACATGTTAGTTTACATCCAAATTTTCATCCCTAAGCTTTTGATTCTAAGCTAAGATCAAAGGAAGAAATCATATAATGGTAGTCAATAATCAAAGTGATTGAATACACTCTATTCAGATGTATGCAAATTTACATTAAAATGATCCCACTTCAATATTCATTATAGTAAAGTTTAGGACATGAGAAATCAGCCACAATATGTTATACTAACTATTATGAATGGACTTCCATGGAAGAAAGAATTAGTGTATTGGCTGCTTTTACACTTTTAGATAAGTGAAACGAAAAGTAAGCGACAGGCTATGCCAAAAATTCCAGAATAAGCAAGAGATCCATGGATAAGCTACCAGAGTCATCAAATTCCGAATCAACTTAATTTTGAATTTAATGCTCAATTTCATCAAGCAAAAACAAAAATAAGATGATCACTGCTAATTTGATAACTGTTAACGGGAAATATTAATTACCAATGAATAAAGTCGATAAAGTCGAGGTCGACTCTTAAGCCCCGCCCAATATTCTATAAAATTCGGTGCAATAAGACTACTCTTCTAAAGAGCACTTCCAACACCTTAATTAATTATTCGAATGATTTGACTCAATAATTTTCATGACAAGTTGTGGCGTAATCTCAAAAACGATTATAATAATTTTGGTAGGACTTAGATTATAAATGTTTTACAAAAATAATTTTATCTTTTAATTCCCGTAGCGAAGCACGGGTGCCCTGCTAGTAGTTTATATTGTTCTGACAATACGGTGCAAAACAACAATATGGTTTTGGAGTAATTACGAAGATAATGATATTTTCTTTGTTTTTTTGGAAGACTATCGACATTTTGCATCAACTTTAGAATTGAATTATTCATAGTATAAAATGACTTTTATGAAAACTAATTTAAAGAAAATTCAATGCCACAAGGCTGTTTCTGAATAACTTGATGAAGTAGGCTACTTACCACGAAATATACTCATTCCTTCTTATTATCTCCCCTCATTCTGAATTTCAATGCTCATATACACACATATCCTACCGATCCTGAGTTCAGAATTCTGTTTCAATACTTGTTAACTATCGTCAAAGAGCCGGTTACACTAGAAATAAGCTAGTTTTCACTGATATAATAACACATTTGTATCTTGGAAATGATTGTTCTTGAAGAACCTCTTAAACAAAGGACAAATTGACGGAACATAATCGATCTATTGTTGCAATCCAAACTTCATTCTCCCTCTATTTCAAGATTTCACATACTTAGTGATTATCAAACGAACGGAATATGGTAAAATACGGTATCATATGAATATAATTGATTATTTAGTAACTATACTGTTGTACTCACTCTCCACATTTAAAGCACACCTCATGAATATTGTCAGACATGACTGTACCTGCAAGAATGGAAAATTCACGTTAGGCACTCGAGAAGAGAAAATGTTGCCAAAAATTTAGAATCCTAATTATAGCTGATTGAAGGGCCGGTTACAATAGAAATAAGATAGTTTTTACTGATATAATAATACAGTTGTATCTTGTGGATATAGGATTATTGAATATATCGATGACTGAAAAAACAATTGCGTAGCCCTGAAGAATATATCACAAATATAATATTATTATCTGCAACACAGAAAACCCCAAAAGAGATAACAAAGAATTTATTTATCAATCTATTGGACGACATTCGAGAAGTACTGAGAATCAATACTTCTTGATTAAATGGCTAATCAATCGATTAGGAAATCATGGATACCGTCTCTCACAACAGATGCTTTCAGGAGTGTAGTAAGTAGTTCATGAATGAGATGAACTGCAATCTTCCATCCAGCAATATTACTTGATCTCAGATAGAAGCATTTGGAAAATCCAATAATATCTTCGATTGGGGAGTTTTCGACAGGGCTTGCCTATCGGCAGTGGAGTGTAATGGAGAATGGATTAAATGGTGTTGAATGGAAGGGCTGTAGCAATAAAAATGTAATTTACATAAGAATTGGTAGAATAAGGTCGGCCTTAAGTGAGTAACCGGGTGAGTAGGTGGATGTATTGAAGAAAGTGGATATTGAAAAGGAGAATAAGCAAAGTAACGGTCATTGTGTGAGCGTGAAGCGAGAAGCGAGGGTGAGAGTGCTGCGCTCCGGGTGAGAGTTGGCGAAATGCTTTTACGCACCCGGCTCAGGGAGTGTTTTGTAGGGAAAGGGCGCGTTCGAATTTGCGCCCGAGGTGACTTTTGCATTCCCTCAACAGAGAATGCCTGCAGCGCAAACCCGACTCTCAGCATCCAAGATTTGAACTGAGTTGAGACTTCGATTAACAACAAGATATCGGCTTTCAGCAGCAACCATTTCCGCTAAACTTCGCTCGGCAATGTCCCAAAGCCTTCAATTGCTACACTGGACATACTTTTCTTTAAAAACGTTCATGATTTTGTCGATCTCACTTCTATTCAGATTCTGAAACTGCTCCATAGCTAGCCCACTCACACTCATAAAAAGATGGTGGATGGCGGTGAAGGACATTCTTGATGACAGGATACAACAGACATTTTTTCACTCCCCGTTAGAAAATTATCCCCTTTTCTATTAACTGAGTTTGAAATCAATAAAGCTTTAGTCAGGAAAATTACTAACAAGAATTTTATGTCTATTGAATCAATACTATTACTATTGTGAGAAGTATGTTGAATGGAGAAAAAGATTATCATTCGTGTATTGAATGTAATTTATTTGGAATTCCAAGTGATTTGTTAGTGGAACCATAAAGTAGCGGCAAGAGATGTTTGGTTGATCTCGTCTTGCCTCTTGTAAATTGAAAAAAGACACTGATTTTTCAGCATTACTTTCGGTTTCAACGAAGTAGAATCTTATTTATAGTGGTGTTATCAGTCTATCTTTTTTGGTGTACGTCTCCATCAAATCTGAATACTATCTATGTGTATACCAATAATATAGGCTATCAAAATTAAGGAATCATGTAAAATAATTCATTCCACTGATTTATATTTCTCAGACTCAAATTACTCCATTATTGGATTTTTACATTATGAGTTTATTGCACAGTATAATAGTTGCTCTAGATAACGTTGCTAAGTGGAAAATGCGGAGAGTATGGAATCAGCTCATGGGTAGATGACTGAACAAGAAGATAGAAAAATAGTTTGATGAAGAGAGATGACTGCGATTAAGGGTTGGTTGAGGGGCTTAAGGGGTTTATGGAATATTATGCCTGGTATAGAGGAAATTAAATAATTCTCTGAACCAAAATTACTACAATATGATTATTGAAGTTCGCATTCTGTGTTTAAAATTAAATTAAAATTATTAGAGAGAGTCATTATAAGATAGAAGAAGAGGTGAGATCAAGAAGATAGAAGTAGTAGAAGGTGAGTTCATTAACGAGGGCTTCATCTTACTTCATCACGAAGGCCCGATTCCACTGAAGTGACGTAGCGTTGACATGACATTGAATTTTTAACACTTCCACACCACTCCTAAATAAACATATGGTTCAATGAAGTGGTGTTTCGCCACTCTGCATTGACCATAAATGTTTATATGAGTCTGTGCCACGTCAGCGCCACGCCACTTCAGTGTGGATATGGCCTAAGATACAATGGGGTGGCCTGGAATTATGCAAATTGAAACTATATCCTGAGTATAGCATGCTTATGAAGTGATAATTTCTCTGATGATTGTTAGCAAAGAAATGAGAGCTGTTGAAAGTTGGGATATGAGTAAATAGAAACATCTCAAACTAAAAGAGTATTTTCTTACCAACTGACCCAAAAACTTGAGGAATAGGACTGGGTAATAACGTTATTAGTTTTACTCAATTGGTGAAAGGTATGCCACGTGTTTCTAGTCTCAAGCAATATTGATATAAGGTGGAAGTTGCTTCAACTTCAACTATCTTGTTTGAGTTGAGTGTCCTACAAGGTCCGGAGCCTTCAAATCCAACAACCTCTTAGTTGCGGGCTTAATTTTCAGATTGAGTTCTGTGTTCTATTCCCATAGATATTAGATTATTCAAGTGTGATTCTGCACAGGTACATGAACAGTTCTGTACATTATATCAACTTTTTGTTGTACTCATTTGTAACCGGCAAGAAGTCTACACATATTGTCCAGACGTTAGGTTTTAGGAAAGTTCAAAGCTTCGATCAAGAAATATTGTGAAACCCATAGAATGAGAATTGTATTCATAAATAAAATCATATCTGATCAACTACCGTACCCTTTATTTTCTACAACACAACTAGTTTCAACTCATCAAGAGCTTCTACACTTGAAAATGGCTCTTGAAGAGTTGAAACTTCTGTTTTCATGTTGTAATAAAATAAAGGGTACGGTAGTAGATCAGATATGATTTTATTTATGAATACAATTCTCATTCTATGGGTTTCACAATATTTCTTGATCGAAGCTTTGAACTTTCCTAAAACCTAACGTCTGGACAATATGTGTAGACTTCTAAACATTTTTGTTTTTTTCAAAAAAATTATCAGTAGCCTCAGAAAAACAGTGAGTATAAAAAGTACACTTAGCGAATCAAGCTGTTAATGTTAAAATACAATAGACATTAAAAATAAAAAAATCGTTTTACTATATTTTAGAAAATTTTAAATGTATTTAAATATATTAAATATATTAAAATATAAATATAAATATAATAATATATAATATAATATAATATAATATATATAATATAATATAATATAATATAATATAAATATATTAAATATATTTAAATTTCTTAAGTAATAAATAATTTCAACAGTAATACATACATTTTATTTTTTATTCGAAATTCTTGGTCCTTTATTGATAGTTTTTAATTTTAGAAATAATATTACAGCTTGCATGGAATCTGGCATGACATTTTACAATATGTTGAATCAGTCAGCTGTGTTTGAGCTGCTTTAAAACATCTGATCAATAGTAAACAAAGTGTAACCTCAAAATTCAATGAGTAGTTCATAAATGGTTCGTGCTCAATTTGCAGAATAATTATAATTTTATTAAATAATTCTTTAGAAAATATGCAGTACAGAACGGTACTCTTATCTGATATACAGTTATTGATAAGGAAGCTTTATCGCTCGGTCGCTAACTATTCCTTTAGCAAATTCTTTCATTTTAAAAGGGTAATCACAATTTTTCTCTCTTCTCCTGAGGTTATTTAAAACGATTCATCACAACACATATACAGTAGTCTGATCGTAGTTTCAAATATATTGCCGCCAATCGTCATTATGTTATTCCCCTAAATTATTCTCGTTTAAGAATGAGGCTTACAGTTCTGACATTATTTTTTATAATGAATAACGATTCGCCTCGGCTTGGCGTCAATCGGTAGAGCATGAGAATTAAAAAACTATAAAATCTGGTCGTGGTTTTCTAGGATACAATTTCGTTAAAAATCTTAATATGCTCATACAGGCATACAGGAGCTTTCGCAATAGTTTAATACTGATTATTAACAAATATATATATATATATATATATATATTATATATATATATAATATATATAATATATATATATATAAGATTTATACTCTATGGTATTGGGGAGTAAAAATGAATGGTACACCATAAAAAATTTGATGCATATATTAAATGAATAATTTTAAAAGATCAGGTCAATATAGAAAATATATAGAGCAACAAAATATACAATGAAACAAGAACGAAATCAAATAAAATATCACAGATCAGTACTATTTTTCAGTTCTATAGCACGAAACTTTACCATGTGCTTTTCACTTCATTGATCATATGCATTTATTTGCATGTAGCTTTGACATCAACTTGCTGTTGCTTGTCGATTTGGATAATCATACTTTATATATTACTTCCCAAATCAGAGCATGATAAATTGACAAATCAGTAATTAAATATATATTAATTTCTATAGCTCCAAATAAATTTCTCTATAATAAATACATTTATCTCAGGTTGTAAGATGCGGCACCTGATGGAATTAGATAAATCATTTATCCAAAGAACCAGAGCTACATTATATTATTACAAATTGTATTAAAATCAATGATTGGGTGAATGTTAGCATTACAAGCTTAGAACTTATATTCTCTTGATTGATGAGCTTTGATATATAAATTGACTCATTCCTATTCAATAAAATATTTTTATACCCTTTTAAGACTTGCGCAAGTTTTTTGTAGACTATTAATTTCTTAATATTTAAAACCTTTCCGACGAGCTAGCTTTTATATTATTTCATTCGAAGCACTGAGGGCGCCCTATTTTTATTTCATCTATTTTTCACTCACGTGCTGAATTTTTATAAGTTGTCGGCGACGACCAAAATTCCTGGTGGTCCTGGATTGTTGGTAGCTGAAGTCGTCTCTCCCAAGGGATTAAATAAATGTTTGCATGACTTTTGCTTTAAAACAGCATCACAAAGTCTTATGGACATTTACTAATTAGATTAAAACTTTAAGTCTTTAAAATATACAATGAAGGGTATTGTGCTCTACTAATTTTGGTAACATTCCATGGTAGTCGTTGGCAGGCAAGTGGGTAAGTTCTACTTTTCTTTTCACAATTTTCTTTTCCGACTTGCAAATTTACATAAAATTTGAATAATTTGCTACTACGCCATTTAAGGTTCAAATAGTTCGTGCCAATCCATTAAATTATTACTTATATCACCTATCTGATATTTTATCTGTCTTCGGGCCATATCCATAACATAAACTGAACAGTCAAAAAAATCAAAATCAAAATCAATTTATTTCCATGAAGAACAAAAAATACAAAATATTCACTTTTCACATTATACTTGGAGTTTACACTGCAAGGTCTTGGGACCCGTGCGCAGTGTAAGAGTGTTGTATTTTCATTAAGTAAAATTACTAACAAATTTTTTTAATCGTACTGTATTTGCTATGTTTTGATTTAAACTAGAAGAATATGAAAAACTGTAAAAAATGAAAGAGAAAAAGACAGAAAGAACTGATAGATAAAGAAAGAGAAAAAGACAGAAAGAACTGATAGACAAAGAAAGAGAAAAAGACAGAAAAGAGCTGATAGATAAAGAAAGAAACTGAAAGTTTAAAAACTAATATAACTGATCGAAACGCCATTGTTAAAGATAAGTTAAGTTAAGAAATTTTCTGTATAGAGAAATAATAATATTGAGATATAGTAGAAAAAAGGGAGAATATAAAAAGATATATAGAAAAAAGTGACATAATAGATTTATTTTTCATCCAAAATGTATTTTGATCCTCCATATTCAAGCATTCACTCAGAAAAGGCGATCTGTAATATTAGATTCTTTGATCCATTTTTCCATTTCAACAATGAGCTTGTTATTGATGCTATTTGTTATAAAGTGATGAGGGATGAAATTTACCAATCTAGAACAAGTGAACATGAACTGTCTCCCACAAACACTCAAATTTACTCTGGAAGACTCAAAAGTCAGGCTAGATGGTCTAAGGTTATAAATTGATTGTCGTAAATTATACATATGTTTATTTTTGTTGATATTCAGTAACACATTACACAGTTCAATGAGCAAGGAAAGTTGTGAGAGCGTACCACACCAGATTTTTCAATTTGTTAGCACAAACAGTTTAACCTAGTATTTAAGCAGTGAGGATCATGTGCATTTTCAATTGCAATGAATAATCTGGTTGACCTGCTTGTTTCGGAGGAAAGGTAATATACTTTGTTTTTTTATTTAAAGTTAACAGTTGGTTTGTGATTATATCCATCCATTTATTCATAATTTTCAATCCTTTTCTGCAAATTCGTAGACTTGGTTCCAGGATTCACCGGAGAATTTTTATTAATTTATTTGATGGTACTATGTCAGAACAGCTCCCACTACAAATAATGAGAACTTGTATAGCACTCTTTTTATCTTGCTCAATGAAGCAATAATAGGCAAATACCATCTATATCCAGAGAGTAATATTTATGAGGGAAATAATGTAGAAAAGAGTTTGCTGAGGCAACGAGACGACAAAAATGTGTTTGTCGCAGTTGGTGGAGGCGCATATCGCGGCGGCGCCAGTAGACGTCGCCAGCCAGCGGCCGGACGCTGATAAGGAGGCTGCAAGTTTGCTTTGGCTGCTGCTGGCTCATGTAGCTGCGCTGCGCAATTAGCAGGCAGATAGCGGCGGACACCACCGCTATGCTAACACAGCATATTTTCAATGGCTGTCTCGTTAATTAACATAGAAATGAAGCTTAATTTCGCCAAGGGATTTATCCCGCTTGCAGCTGTGAGCGTGCGTGTGTGTTGACTGGTGAGGGGGGGTGGTCGAATGGAATGGGGAGGGGGCAGAGCAGAGCACGATGTGGAGCCGCACACGCACAGAGCACCACCAGCACGGGCACCAGCACGGGCACCGGCACGGGCACACCCTCTTTATTGGCTACGTGCTCCGCTCGCTGATGCTCCCTTGCTGAGTTCTTTCGACGCCGCCACACTACTCCACTTCCTTCCATCTTCCTCATTTCTTGTTTCTTCCGCTGCGCCCTCAAAAACTTCTAGAATTACTCACTAAACTCCCAACCCTCGTGAAGCACACACCCGGTGCTAACCTACCACCAGGATCAAGAAGGCATGGCAAGAAATATATGTTGTACAAATTGCATTAACGTCTTCTGTGCCTACTCTTCTTCTCTCTTCTTGTATCATTCTTATCGCATCCCACGCGCACCACTTGAACGAAATTTCCAACACTTGGAATTAAATAAAAGTTTCGTGTTTCTTTCCGCCCAACAGTCACTTCTAATTAAGCGCTTCGTGGTATAACGCAATCTGTTGTGAAAAGTTGTGGAACACAATAATCGGTAGAGCATTGATACCCCGTGATGTCTGTTCTTGGAGTTTAGTTTCTATACTCCATTAGATGACCTGATAGTCAGAAATAGAATCAACTCAAAGAAACAAAACCTCAACCTTATCTCAACTCATCTATCGATGAATAAATACTTCAGCTTATTTAAGTTTCAACAATTTTGTGAAATTCAAGGATATCAAACATAAATATTCTTAGGCTGTTTCCTATCTATTCATAAGAAGGTGCTTATGTGAGGTAATATGAGAAGGTAATGAGGATATGAGGTGCATGAGAAGGTAATATGAGAAAAATTGAATCTATTGCTTATTAAACGAAGTATACAGATTATTATTCACTTTCATCAAGGTTCTGATTCAGTTATTATCTGTTTCAATTCAACTAATAAGAAAAGGCTTAGTATTTCATTGGAATACATCCCATTATAAATAATTACAGGATTCTTCCAGATCATGAGAGTCTCATGTGATTCAAATACAGTATTATAACTTCATTTTACGAAAAATAATTCAGTTTTCAAGCCTATACAAGTTCAGAATCAACGAATCAAGAGTTTACATCAACTTTTTGTAAAGTGATGACAGTAAATTCATCTATTATTGACTGTATTGTACATAGTGGGAAATATAGTTCAGTAATTAGTAGACAGCGTTGTATTTCTGGCAAAATGCTGACAGGGGAACTATTAAACCATTTATCAGGTTCTGAAACAATTATAACTACGTTAAGCTTGTATTGATTTCACAAATTTGAGCATACATAATACTGAACCAGTCGGAGTGAGTCGTTTCTCGGATTGTTTTGTTTTTAAATTCATGACTACTTGGATCCCTCCAGCAGGAATCGTATGCGACCGAACGGAGCAACTTTGTAGAGAGTTTTCCCTGTCAGGAATAAATCACATTAAAAGAAGAACTCCACCGTAAACATGTCTCTTCCATTTCAAACGATTTCTCTTTCGCTCTTCTTATTTCGCTCCACAGATTTTTTCTGATCCTGATCGAAGGGAATTGTGACAAGGGATTACGGCAAAATGAAACGTCGACAAAAAGGAAATTTTTGGGAAGGAAGAGAGAGGAACAGATCTGTGGACTGTTTTTTCTAATTGCCAAAGCCTGTTAGATCCTACGTTGAGAGTGGATGCGGTTTTTTCCACTATCGATGAGCTACCAAAACTCGATCGAAGGGTGGCACAATACCTCCAGACACTCAGAGCAAAGATCTTAGGTTCAGTTTGAAGGAGCCGCCAATAGATGTGTATGTGAAATTGAATTGGAACATTGCAGGAGAAAAAAAATATATATAGTTTCATGCATAGCTGTCAGGTTCCTTGTTTCATATTTTCTTGGATTAGTTAGGGAATTACGATAGTTCCTAAAACAATACACCTTGCTCATAACTAGATAAATGAGGAGAAGTGAACATGTGAATTATCACGTTCTTTTTTCTTTGAATACAAAGTAATATATTTTTAAAATAAGATTATAGATGATTAGATGATACAAGTTAGTAAACGTATTAGCAATACGAAGTTATACGGAGAATAATAATTAACATGATTCATTGTATCAATTACAGGATCACTCCATCCTATAGAAGTCCAGTCACTATATACATTGGTGAATGCAATTTATAGTGTAGTTCTGATTTTTTAATATATTATTTGGGTACATAAGAAAAGTCCAGAACCAATTTCTTCATGCAAAATTTCCTTGTGCTAGATACAGAGTGGCCAAAAAACCTCGTATTTTCGGCTCATTTTCCAGTTTTGAGCTATTTCTGCAAAATTTCGTAATCTGACAGAAAAATTTGCTCTTGCCTTTTTTCTAGAATATAAAATTGCAAATAAAATGAAATCAATCCCAACTCTCAATCTCCAATAAGTACTGAGTTATGATTTTTCAAAAATTAGTGAAATTTGAAGAAAAAATCAATTTTGATGAATTTTAGTTTTTGATCAACAATATCATCCGATTGTTACCATTTAGATTCATCATTCGAAATCCCTCTGGGCGTATTTTTGTGCACTACAATCTGAGATCAGGTAGAGCGCTCCATCTCATATAGATTCCCAGGTACACCTGACAACAATGCTTCTTGTATCCCTGGTATTCATCCCTATCTTCTTGTATCCCTGGTATTGCTACCATCCCTCATCACAAGCTTTGCTTAAAGAGGGATGCAACAATATTATTTAGAATATGATATTTTATGTAAATATTCATTATTTTATAAAGAATTTGTATTTTATGTTTGTAAGTATGAATTGTATATTATTTTTTTGTTGACATTAATAAATTGAATTGAATTGAATTGAATTGTATTGTGAAAAACACCTAATTTTCAGCTTCAACCATCATCACCAAATACATAGTCTTCACAATTGATGTTTCGCAAAATGACATAAGTTCATAAGATTGTGTTCTATGTGAATCACCCGATAGATGCACTTCATTTCAGTATTTCCTAGTGGAGAGGCGCGCTTAAGGACTCTTCAAGGATCAAAATTTCAAACACTTATAACTTCTGACACAATGCTCAGATTTCATCGCACTCGGCTCGTCAAGGCGGTTCTAAATCATGCATCATAAGTCAAATTCGGTCGAAAAGTAGAAGATTTATTGTTGAGTGTACTTAAACCCATTTTCCAATACACAAAAAATGGCTAATTTCTAAATTCAAAACTGCATGTCTTTTGAAATACTTCTGATAAAATTTCCAAATCTAGTGAGGATTTTACCCCTCTACCCACTCCAATAAATAATACTTTCAATTCCAATACCATTCTAAGGTTAAAGAAGATTTCAAAAATGGCGATTTCAGTTTTTACATTTTTTCCGTGATTTTACTGTTGATCAAGAGTTTCTAAAACGAGTCTGATACATCATAGAAACTCTCCATAGATTCCAAATTGTAGATAAATTCATCCTATACGAGCTCAAATGTCTAAAATTCATCTTGAATCACTCTTTCCTATCATAGTACTGCCAAAACCGTTAATGTGATAAAACTATCTACAATTCCCGAATTTTTTTCAGCAATCAAATCTCACTCTACAAAAATATTTCTCCATAAATCGTTTACAGAAGCTGAATGAGGAAATTATATTGTACATTTCAAGATCAAGAAATGATTTTTATAATTAGGGGTTACCGAGATACATAGCTTTGAATATAGAAATTGGTCATTTTTTGTGTATTGCAATATGGGCTCTAGTACACTCAATAATAAATTTTCCACTTTTCTACCGAATTTGACTTATGATGCATGATTTTGGACCGAATTGACAAGCCGAGAAGAATGGAGTGTAGCACGATGAAATCTGAGCATTATATCAAACGTTTTAAGTGTTTGAAATTTTGATCATTAAGCGTGCCTTAAGCGCGCCTCTCCACTAGGAAATACTGAAATGAAGTGCATCTAACGGGTGATTCTCATAGAACACAATCTTATGAACTTATGTCATTGTGCGAAATATCAATGTGAAGACTATGTAGTTGGTGATGATGGTTGAAGCTGAAAATTAGGTGTTTTTCACAATACAAGAAGCATTGTTGTCAGGTGTACTTGGTAATCTATATGGGATAGAGCGCTCTACCTGATCTCAGATTTATTAAGGTGCGTACAGATGTACGCGCCGCGAACATGAGTAATTTACTTTTAATCAGCTGACTATATCTGTATTTTTACAGAAACGGTATAAGATATAGATATAAAAAGCTTGGCATCAGCTGATTAAAAGTGAATTGCTCATGTTCGCGGCGCGTAAATCTGTACGCACCTTAAAGCTGCGTACACATATTCGTGCATCCAACCCGCACCGAGCACGCTCCTCCCTCGTACCGCCCTCGTACCACCATCGAACCACAGTCGCACCGCCCACGCACCCATCATGAACGTTACGGAAGATGTTAGATCTTCTCGCGTTCCCCGGTCGAACCACTGTTGCTCGCCGGTCGATCATCAATCGCTCTGCTGGAGTGACGTTCGGTTGCGGAGCAGAGCGACAGTCTGTACGCACCTTAAGACTATCATTGTAGAGCACAAAAATTCGCCCAAAGGGATTCTGAATTATACATCTAAATGGTAACAATCAGAAGATATTGTTGATCAAAAACTAAAATTCATTTTTTCTTCAAATTTCACTAATTTTTGAAAAATCATAACTCAGTACTCATTGGAAATTGAGAGTTCCGATTGATCTAATTTTATTCAGAATTTTATATTCTAGAAAAAAGGCAAGAGCAAATTCTTCTGTCAGATTACGAAATTTGGCAGAAATAGCTGAAATCTGGAAAATGAGCCGAAAATACGAGGTTTTTGGGCCATCCTGTATCTAGCACAAGGAAATTTTGCATGAAGAAATTGGTTCTGGACTTCTCTTATGTACCTAAATAATATTTGAAAGAATCAGAACTACAATATAAATTGCAAGCACACCCCTTTTTTATGTCTATATTGACTGGACTATAGGATTCTACCTTAGTTACCTCATAGAATATAGTCGGTTAACACACATAATTCTGACCACAATGTTTCTAAAGAAGAAACTCCTACTCGGTGATATATAGTGTCTTCATACAGATATAAATATAATATGACCGTGCTCTATATATTTGGCTTTGCATGCACAGCCTTCTTAAACCAAATCAACTGGGAGGTGTGTAAATATTAGCTGAATGGAACTACCCTGGCTCATTTGTTCTATCAAAATGCGCTCTCGAAGAGCACATCAAAAAGTAAAATATCATCGGCGAAAATATTCAGCTCGGCTTTTTTCCGCTTACCGAGTAGCAGTCGAGGGAAAAACGAAGCATTGCGCCCATAAAACACAAAAGCTATTTGCCTCAAATGCTATCTATGCATCCCTTTATACCTGAAGCACAAAGCACTCTACACGTTTTTATCTCTGCTTTATTATAAAATGTGTAAATATTGATATAAATGAGTGCACTCTTGTAGCTCCCGTGCTACAAAATATAAAATCAACATTGATAACGATAACCTATTGTCAATTTGTCTGAAAGCATTGCACTGCATTTTTGATTTTTTTATTTCAAGCTTTTTCCAAATCCTCTATTATTTTATATCCCTATAAATTTGACCAGGCACTACGCATTCAGGTGACAGAGTTTCCTGGATTGAAGTTTAGTAAATACTATTGCTATTGAGAAAAAGTTTTATTTTTTCAAGGTTGATTTATTAATAGCGAAGAAGGAAACATCTCTGAATGAATTGTAATATGGCCGATTATTTGCCATAGATCTTTGTTTACATTCGAAAGACCCTATTTTTTAAAGAGTGTCGACAACGTGAGAATTCATGGCATATAAGATTGAACATGAGATCTATAATATAATAACGTAAAGAATTGGCTTATATATGAACGGGATTGCACGTTTGAACTACTAAACTGTTTAATTTGAAATTTCCCGTTCTCAATTGGTTATAGGCCTATTCTCATTCTCATTAATCAATCAATACAAATCTAACAATTGAATCAAATCTTTTCAATTTGTGATTCGAAGTTTACGCAACAGTAAAAGCCCAACCAGACAGAGCTCTGCTTAATTGGTAGCATGCGCGATTAATTAATTAAAAATTTGCGGGTTCGAGACCAATGAAACTCATGTTTTTATTCGCTGGAAATGTTCAACTCTTTGAAAGATTACCTATGTAATTTTCACAAAATAATAAATAATAATAATAATTATTGATGCTTCCGGATCATGAGTAGATTGCACTGTAAAACACAGAATTTTCCCTGGTGCAATGCATGGGTTTTTCGCTAGTAGAATATTGTAAATCAGATCTGAATTTAAAATAGAATAAAAACAGTATGAGACAAGAAAGTTCTCACAAAAAATCAATGTGATACGAAATACTCATAAGTATTCATGTTTTATATCTTATAGCTTTATGGTTTCTTTCATATAGAACAATAATCCTAGACTCAAAAGTAATAATAGAACAACAGTAAATTTATTCTATATTTGCATAGTAACGTTTGATGTTTACAATCTACGAACCTCAAAAAACTACTTAGTTGCATGAAACAGGCAAGGCTAGTGTTGTCTGAAGTAAGAGATTTCCGGCGTTTTGGAGGGAATTACTATCACGCTGGCTTAGACGTTGAGATTTCACATGCTTTTTATATTGAGCTGGAATTAAGCAAGCAGTAATAAGGTAGTTGCGAATTGGGCGATGTGATTCACAAAATTATTTCGGGTCAACATTATTATCTAAAAAGCATGCTTAGCGGGCATTACTTATCAGAAGATTGGTCTGAGCCTGGCATACATCGGACCAGAAATACTAGGTTGGATCACGCTATTGTTGACACAGTTTTTCTTACAGCTCGCCAGATTCAACCAAATTTCTTACAACATGAACATAAAGAGGCCTGAGCGGCCAAATTATGAGGTCAGATAAAAAACTGTTATAAGTTGCAGTGGATTAGCAAATTACAGTTGTTACTAGAATAAGTCTAAACTCTGAAATCATTATTGAATAGTAAGTAAAAAATTCATGCACTACAATGAATGCGATTATATAAGGAATAAAAATAATATTATGATGTGATCTTTGCAATCGAAATGATGAAATCCTAAGGATTTGACCAGGACTTCCTATATACCGGACCTGCGCCTACGAAAAAAATGGCCGCCGTAAGTGGTGGCCGGCAATGATATTTTAAACGGGAACTGGAAGAACTGAGATTTCGACAAACTGAGACGCTCTCTGGAAGCGTATTATTTCTCAGTAGGAATTTCTATAACATACGGCGGCCATTTTTTTCTAGGCTCAGGTCCGGTAGTATATAGGAGGTTCTGATTTGATTGATATTTATTTTGGATAAAAAGTATTCCTCATTGGAAAGAGATATGAAACTGATGAAGGAAATGGTATAGTGCTACACTAAGAAATTTGAAAAAGACAACTAGAGGAAAGGGAAAGATGAAAGCGAAAAAATATATTGAATCAATAAAAATGATTTCATTAAATTTCTATCCATAGGGTCATAAATTATTCAACTTAGTTGAGATAAAATTACTGTCAAGTTCAGTTGACATACAACAAATAAATTTTCCAGAAATAAATTGTTCATAATAGTTCCATTAGCTGGAAATGTCGTTTTTCAATCCCCAACAGGGATTGAAATATACGAGTATAAATCCAGTCGATCGAATAATATAATTTGCATAATTTCTCGTCCTTCGTTATGTTCATGGAGGATAACAATTGTGACAAGAGAGTATAATATATCGATAACTAGTCATTGGAATAATTCGCATAGATTGTAGCGAGGGGTTGAAGAGGATCGCATCATAACGGAACATTAGACTTGCAGCGCAGAAAAAGGCATGAATGGCAGTCAGTCCTACATAAGGCACAGCGCCTCCAAGATGCGCTCTTCCCATATCAATCTCTTTAATTTGATCCCTCCCTGATTTATTTCGTTCACAAACTGACTACGCAGCTTTGACACAGCGAGAGATGTATCGCATCGTGGGGCGCGGATGATAGCCGAGAGCCGAGCACTGGTACGCTGCTTCTATCAATTCCATGTTGCCGCCCTCCTTTTCCAATCGAGTCTCGCTCTGCAATCTCCTGTTATTTTATTCTATTCATCGAAAAATATTCCTATTCATGGGTTAATTCAACAGTCGCTGACAACAACGCCCCTCGACGTTCGCCTCGTTTCGCCAATCCCCAAGATTGAACTTTTCTCGACGATCTTGTCTCGGCCCCCTCTTTCAACCGATTACAAAATGCTTCACTACAATTCGTTCGATCGCCGATTGTGAATGGCCTCACATTGTGTGACCATTCATGTCCACGTGCAATCATCGATGTAAGATGGGTTGCCATAATCAATCCAAATACACATTGTGATGTCACGTGTGACCCACAATGTAATAATCAAATAAAATAAATCATCTTGGAAAGAATAAGCGAACTGAAAACAATCAGCCTAGTCAAGGTAAAATTATTATATAATTGAATCTTCTTTTTGATAAGAGGTACAGCTATTATCGATAAAGCGATAAGAGGTCAATGAGAAGATCTAATAATACTAGCCTAAATTCTTTGGCAGAAATAAAATCATAAAAATGGTGTAATTTGTTTCTTGGCAGATATAAAAATATCAACGTTTTATTTATATATTTATATTTAAATTTTCATATGCTCATTTTTAGAAATTAAATTTCATGATGATGGTTGTAAAAATATTGTAATAGAATCATCAAATAATTGATGGGCCAAACTGATTCTCGAGTGTGATTATTCAATCATGTTAATTGACTGAGCGAAGTGAGGTCTAAGACTCAAGTCGACGGTTTGGCATTTCTCCTAATGTTTAAATGTTTGAATGTTTATATGTTGCGCATTTTCGGCGAAACGCGGCAATAGATTTTCATGAAATTTGACAGGTATGTTCCTTTTTAAATTGCGTGTCGACGTATATACAGGGTTTTTGTAAATTTTGCATTTCAAGGATAATATAAAAGGAAAAAGGAGCCTCCTTCATATGCCAATATTAGAGTAAAAATCAGACTATAAAAATATTATTTATCATAAATCGGTTGTTTAGTGGACTATAATACTACCCGTTCAAAAACATCGAACATCTTGAAAATGTTTCTTTACATCAACGTTGTAGACAGTAATGTTTCCATACGTTGTTTCCATCTGTTGCAGCCAGACCTGATAACAGCGCTCACACTCACATTCCGGGACGACACGTGACGGTACGATAGGACAGAAAGCTATATGTTTATTTAGGTGTTTTTCTAGATATTTTAAATTGATAAATTATTTATTATTTCATGAGAAAACATAACAACAGGTCAATGTAACTTACTGAGCGCGAGGTCTACTGTTCACAGAACTACTAGTAGGTATATTGTCAACAGATACTTACCAAAGACATGTTATTCATATATATGTATTTGAATTTTCATATGCTCATTTTTAGAAATTATATTTATGATTATGATTGTAAAAATTGTAATAGAATCATTAAATAATTGATGGGACAAACTGATTCTCAAGTGTGTTATTCAATCATGTGAATAGGTATTTAGTTAACAGATACTTACCAAAGACATGATATTCATGTATATATGTATATATTTATGTATTAAAATTTTCATATGCTCATTTTTATAAATTATTGTTATGATAATGATTGTCAAAATTGTAATAGAATCATTGAATAATTGATAGGCCTAACTGATTCTAGAGTGCAATATTCATTCATGTTAATACTTATATTGTTAACAGATACTAACGAAAGACATAAAAGACATGTTAATCATATACATTTTTATATTCATGTATTTAAATCTCGAATAAACTATTGAAAAAATCTCACATTCATCGTTTTGTTATTACTTATTTTATGCATTGCACTGATTGACGTTTTGATAGTATTCAAAATTTAGTTGCATGTTATTCACTCCTCTTGAATAAATGCTTATAATATCATATTATTATCATGTATGAAAACACGTTATGGTGTAATCATCATTATTAAACGAAAATTCAAATTATATGCAGTAAATCACCCCAAAGAACTCTGCTACTGCAAATACTGACAACATGGTTAACAGCTAGATGGGAATGACACTGTTGTCAAAATTTGCAGTAGCAGAAATCTTCAGGGTCATTTACAGCATTGTCAACATTTTCCTTTGAAAAGAATACATTATTCATTAGCACGTGAATAAACCTTCTACTACCAACGTTTTTCAAATACACAAAATACCAAGAGAGGTAACTGGGTTACCCCAACAAGATTTGTCTTTAAATAATTATTTTATATTTCTTTCCATTAATTCATCAATCAAATGCATTACAAAATCTATTAAAATAGTTAGAAATACGTTTATTTCGTTGATAAATAGGTTTTCAATTAAAAACTGACAGGCCATCAGAATTGAGCATTCTATTATATTGTTGTAGAGGAAATGATGTCAAATAATTAAATTATGGTTATAGCGAAGTAATATTTTCTAATTTAAATTTTAAGTGATCATTATGAATCAGGTTTGGCAATAAAATAAAAATTTAACATTAAATTGATATCTCCTGTATTCTGATAATGGATGAGATATACGAAAAAATTTATGACATGGAATACCAAGTGAGGTAATAGAGTTCCCCCCAGGATATAACTGCTAATAATTCCAAAAATAAGAGGAATGGAATGAGATTCTATGAGATAAAATAACTAAACTGATATGTTTTTAACAAGTACTCAACGTTTCAATGAAATACATTGTGATGTACCCAATGATTGTACAGCCCCTGAATTATGAATTAAGAATATTTATAGACCATTAAGCGAACAAAACGAATTCCACTACTGAGAAAGAATCACAATCTTATCTAAGGCAGATAAACGACAGTTATCTGACCTATAAAGGCTGCAACTAGTAAATCAGATACGGTAAATTTATTAATAAAAATCTGGTGTGGCACACTCACACAACTTTCTTTGTCGTTATGAAAAATGATCAACTGACGCTAGTGTTCACGAGCATCTCAAGTCTACTATTCAAATATCAAAGCCAGCTGGTGACAGGACAATAACACTGGAGACACAAGAGGTCTGTTATCTCTTCATAGTGACTGATTTAATGGAATCAACAGTTTGCAATTTAATAATCTTATTTTCTCGAATTTCGAGCTTATTTTCAATTTTAGGTGAAAATGTAACTGAACATTAATTATTGTAGAGATTTTCATGCTTAATCATGCATAGCTCCTGAAATTTTTACAGATATGGGACTAGTGGCAGTTGATAGAGCTTATCAATGACTTTTTTAGCTATAAATTTGATCAAAATCGTTGGAGCCGTTTTCGAGAAAATCTCGAAAAAACCCTGTTTTTGACTACATTTTAGCCATTCTAGCCGCCATCTTGAATTGCATTTGATCGAAATTGTTCGTATCGGATCCTTATAGTGTAAGGACCTTATGTTCTAAATTTCAAGTCATTCCGTTAATTGGGAGATGAGATATCGTGTACAAAGACGCACATACACTGATACACACACACACACACACACACACACACACACACACACACACACACACACACAATTTTTTTGGAATCAGGGGACCTTGAAACGTATAGAAATTTGGAAATTGGGGTACCTTAATTTTTTTCGGAAAGCAATACTTTCCTTACCTATGGTAATAGGGCAAGGAAAGTAAAAACCACATTTATTCATGATGTTTACTATTTTGAATGGTAGTTCAAATATTTGGAGGTTAGAATTGAACCGATACATAACCCTGAATAAACCAAAGCTTACTTGTGCCAACAACTAAGGCAGCTTGCATAATAATTATTTGCAACAGTTATATAATATTAATTTTCATCTTTTCATATCATAACTTATATGACGAATGAGCCCAAATTTTTATTTTTGAGCTGTCATAAAGCTATATTTATTTTAGAATGTTTATATGGTTTAATTATATGTAGTGATTTGGGATTGACATTCAACCACATCACAAACAATATAAACAATAGAAATATATTTATTATTATTATTACAAGCATGTGTGTTATTATATGTTTTTATACTCCTACTTTATTTTATAAAATTACGTCTATGTATTACAAGTTATTGGCTATTTTGGAAGTTCACAAAATTAGTGCCAGCACAAGTTCTTTTGAATTGTTGAGCCTATCTCTTTATTTAACAAATGTATATCGTAGTAGATGTGATTATATTATTTATTCTATGTTTTAATGGAACCCATTGATAATTTAGAACAACTTATAATATGGAATTTTTCTCATTTAAAAGCTTTAATTTGGATCTATTCCACCACTCAATTGGCGCATTTGTTACGTCACGGGATCTAACCAATCCCGAATTAGTATGCAAATTTGGAAAGTATTAATTTCTGAGAAGAAACTCAGGTGGAAATTAGAAGAAGGGAACTCGAGGCCATTTTCGACACATCACCAGTGGGATACATACCTGGTCCACATACTTAATTTTTTAAAAGCTTTAATTCCTGTTTTAATGTAATTCAATTCTTGTTCTTTCTGTTTTTAAAAGTTGTTCTAAAGTTCCTATAATAATCTGTGATATTATTTTTTTGCGAATTCATTTGAAGAGTCCCTAAAATTCTAATAGTGAGGTCTGATCGACGATTTCGCCACGTGTGAGGGATCCAGCCAGCCCGAAATATTCTATGGCCGAATATATTTTGAATACCAAAACGGAAACAAAAGTCTATGTAAGTTTTTCGAACATATAAAAGGGGATCCCCGCTCTTCTATGAAAATTGTACAGCATATAAGTTCGTCAATTTGGGAAAAAGTCATGACTATAGATTTAAGGGTACCAAATTATAATAAATTAGTCTTATTCAATAAGTAAAATTTAATATTCACGCTGTACTTAGCCAAATCATGTATTCCTTAGGCGAACTCTCACCCTGAAATCTTTTATTGGTAATTTTATTAAATTTTCAAATCATAATTTTGTATTAGCCTACTTGGCCTATTTAGTTTTGTATGTCTTATGACCCTTCCCAAGGGCTATCACCTACCTCAATTTAATCAATTTAAAATTATCACATTCTCATACAGTATCTATTATTTGAAGATTCAATTCTATCATCATTTAATATCCAATCATTATCAGTTTGTTACTTGATTTTGTATTATCTGTTGTCAAATATCGGCTTCACGTTGAAGCGTCATGTGTCAAGTTCTGCTCCTGGGAGGGGCATGAACATGCACTAAAATTGATAATTATAAACACTTACCAATTAAACCAAAACTACAATCATAAATCATGGGCAATATTCCTCAACATTTAATGCCCCACTGTTTTGTTCCGTAGAAAGAAGAGGACGCAAAATGAATAAGTGATTTATGATTAGAATAGTCTGATTAAATAAGATAATTGAACGGTTGTAATATTTGAGGTTATGATTCAATGATAGATATTTGTAGGTTAGATCGGTTGATGTTTGTTTAATCGAATTGTCGATATCACTTAAATCGATGTATTGAAGCAGAATGACTAATATATGGATGGGACAAATTGAAAAAGTTAATTTGCACAGCAGAGGGTTTGACGGTCTACAAAGGTAGCCGAAGTAAGGGATCTGAGACTCTAACTTAATATGGTAGGTGGCTATAATATAGTGAGGTGGAATTAAATTCACTTTAATAATAAAATACAGTGCAACTTGAATCTGCTGAAAATAAATCCTGTTGTCACTATGATCCAACAGAGATAGTAACTTTGGAGTGAACCTTTTCTCCAAGTGATGACCAATATATCCAGAATCCAATACTTGTGCCGTAATTTGGAAAGATATTAGACCGTATGAAACAACAGGTAGAATGGCAAATCCATGCGAACCAGGTCTCTGATAAATACTATAGGTTATGTAGCGAAGTGCTGGACCAAAATAGTAAATATTTCGAGCACCGAGTTTAATTCTAACGTTGTCTATACGATCTATTACCTCTCTTTTCAACGTTGATCGGCTGATGATGCGGGATTCACTTCACCTCGGTGTAGCAGGCCGGTGGGAGTCGATTTACTATTTGATTCTGTGGGATACTCCCAATGACAGAATTTATTACTTGATAAGAAAAACGACCACCACTTACCACCAGGATAGATAATAGTCTAATGATAGATACTATACTCGCTACTGTCTGACTATTGCAAAACAGGACGTGTCCTGAATGATCAATGTGTGTCAGTCGAGAAAGAACGAATTTGGAGGTAAAATGAAGTAAATCCAGTTTAACAAAACGGTAATATGGATATATTCTGATAGATAAACTGTTACAGCAAATATGGAATAAATTAATGAACAAATTATGTGAATAATAATTTTCGATAGATACAAAATAAATATTGGTTGATAGTAGATTTGAATCTTTAATTTATAAATATTATATAGAAAGTTCGGTATTCTTCAATTAAACAAAATGAAATGGATAATAGCCCTTGGAAAGGGTCATAAACTGAATTAGCTCAACAAGAAAAAACAAGTTAATATGAAATAGTGATTCAGAAAATAGAATAAATTAACAATTGAAATTATTCTCAGGGTGTGGTTTCGCCTAAGGAAAATAGACCTTTTAGCTAAGTACAGCGTAGATAGTTAAATGTATTTAATATTATAAAAATTAATTATGATAAGTTTTGTACCCTTAAAACTATAGTCATGACTTTTCTAACTGAACGAATTTATGCGCTGTACAATTTTCGCAGATTTATGGGGATCCCCTTTTATATTCGAACAACTTACGTAGACTTTTGTTTCCGTTTTTTGGTTTTTTCGAAATATATTCGGCCGTAGAATATATCGTTCCGGCTGGGTCCTTCCACGTGGCGAAAAATGTTGAACAGACTTCACTGATATAATTTAGGGGTTTATTTAAATGAAATTTAAAATCTTGATATCACAATTATTATAGGAACTTTGGAACAACTTTTTAAAAAACAGAAAACGAAGATTAAGTTACATGAAACAGAAATTAAAGCTTTTAAACAATTAGGTACGTGGACTAGGTCTGCATCCTACCGATGATCCTTGCAAAATGGCCTCGAGTCTTCCTCTTCTAATTTTCACTTCAATTTCTTCTCCAAATTTTATCTTGCCAAATTTACATATTAATTCGGGATTGGTCCGATCCTGTGACGTAACCAATACGCCGAATGGGTGGTGTCACTGTGTCCAACTTTAAAGCTTTAAATATGGTGAAATTCCTGGTTCGAAGTTGTTCCAAATTATTATATAGTTTTTTTGATAATTATAATAATACATAAATAATAGAATTTGTCTATGATGATATACTTTTAAATTGGTTTCAATGAACAGCTAATGATTATAAAACATAGACATGCTAGTGTAAGATACAGTAGACAAAGATATATATTTTTATAACAATAACGAATAACATAATAAATAAATATTTCTTCCTATTTTTTTGTTTATTGTTTTTTATACGCTAGTATATCGACCCTCAAACGTTATATATGGCTAAGCTAGTTTGTTCATATATTTTCAACAAGTATATTTTTCTTTGTAGTTTAAATAAATAAATATTCGGGCTTATTTGGCCTAGAAACGAAAGTATAAAATGAAAAATTTAATAATATATTATTTCTTTGATCGATGTTTAGCTGAACTGCCTTCTCAATTTGCTACTTGTTAATGAGCTGGCCTTGGTTTGTTTCGGGGTTATGTTTACATTTTGAAACTAACCTTCAAATATAACATTACTGTTCTAATCCATAGGCATATAAACATATATGGTTTTTTTCATTGACTAATTTTTTAGAAGGCATACAATTACAGATTTATTTATTTCTTGCCTGGTAAGTTAGATAGCGATCGTCTATCGACCTCAGATAAGATTATATGTTTCTACGGTGATAGAAGCTATTCCGTTCTTGTACTAGCCTATGAACAAATTTATTTTGTATTTTGAGGGCTGTACGATCATTGGTACGTCACACTGTTCATCTATCAATTCGATCTTCTGCTATTTGTGTATTTCTTCAACAATATATCTATATTTTCTATTCACCTCTTTGAATTTATTCCATTACACCTCCAGGTTCGTTCTTTCTCAACTGACACATATCGATCATGCAGGACACGACCTGCTTTGCAGTAGTCTGATATTGTTGAGTATCATAAATATTATTAGAACATTATTTCTTCTGGTGGTAGATGGTAGTCGATATTCATATCAAGTAATAAAACATTTTATTAGAGATATCGTCCCGAATCAAGTAAGATCGACTGCCGTCAACCTACCACATCGAGGTGTATTGGATCTAGCATTAACAACCAATTAATGCCACAAGGGGAGGTAATTGATTGCATGGACAGCATCAAAATTAAACTCGGTACTCGAAGCATCTACTATCTTGGTTTAGCACTCTGCAATATTATAACCTACAGTATTTGCCAGAGACCCGGTTCGCATGGATTTGCCATTTTGTTTGTTGTCTTGTGCGGTCTAATATCTCTCCCAACTGTAAAACAGGTATTAGAATCTAAGTATTCTGGTTATTGTTTGGAGAGTAAATTCACTCAGAAGTTAAATCTCTGCTTGGTCCCAGCGACAGCATTGATTATAATAGGCAGATTCAAACTCAACTGCATTTTATTGTTAAATTGAATTTAATTTTAATTTACCACATTTCCAACTACAGCATTATTTCGGAAATTTACAGTCCTTACTTCGGCTACCTTTGTAGATGGCCAACCCATCAATTCAACAAACTACTTTATCAAATCAATCTCTTCTATACATCATTCATTCTGCTTAGATTATATAAATTCGTTGCCTTCTATGCCTTTGCAAGCCGGGCGAAGATCAATATAACCTATAATTACGAGGTTCAGTTTCCTAACCTCAAAACTTCCAACTGTTTATTTGATTTTTGGTTTAATTGTTCAAAGTTTATATTTATTTGGTGCATGTTCATGCCTCTCCATGGAGCAGAATGTCACACCTGCCGACACAACGTGTGGCATTAAACATTGAGAAATATTGCTCATGGTTTATGGCTATAATTTTGATTTTTTTGGGTTTAATAACTCCAAGTTCATAAACATTCATTTTTGTGCTAGTCTATGCCCCTCCAAGGAGCAGAACGTCACAACATCAAAATTATCTACAAAAAATGGCTGGCAATTTACAATATATTTGACTGAATTATTTCAAATGCAAGCAGCTGATTGCCTCTAATGAAACACTCCTTGGATTATTTGAGGCGAGGCTGTCATTTTCACTTTTTATAATGAAATGGAATGAAAAAATTCTTTATTCTAAAATTCTATAATCATGTAGCTCACAGTTGCTGAATTTTTCAATGGTTATGTATTTTGTTTTTGTTGATCCCGGCTATTGATAGCATATGGTGGCACACCATTCAGCCACTATCCTTGACTTTCAAACTCCTGAGAAACCAAAATACGCTGTTCCTAGTACGTTTGACAATTATTAAAAAAATTCAATTATTTCCGAGAAACTTTCTCCCTTTCACCACCCACTTATCTTTTGAAACAGAAAATTTTCTAGAATGACAAAAATTTCATGTATTCTGCTTGAAATGTCTCGACATTGACGAACATTATCATCAATGAAAAAATAACTATAATTCGGATAAAAATAATCCAGACACCAATAGAAGGGAGACATTCTTCCCGTTAATTTGATAAATGATTATTACGCATTACGATGCCCCATGATTCTGAGAGAAGTGATATTCAATAGAAAAAACAAACTTTGCGATGTTTCCAATTTTATCATAGAAGGTAAATTCCCTTTTAATCCTTCAACACTGATGCTTTTTAGTACTACTAGGATATCGGGAATGATACTCTATATACAATTCTGATGTTGAATCGGAAATTTGAAAAAAATGCAATTTCAAATGATTTGACAACCCAGTAATTTCTATGGATGGAGGGTCAAATCTCAAGTTATTCCACACAAACTATACCCGATGATACCATTTTCGACCTTGTTTCTTACTTGGGAGCCGAGCTTTGACAGAGGGGGGGGGGTAAGTACACTGTGAAGTTAGCCCAACTCAAGGTTTTTTCATCATAACTCCTGAACGGAACAAGCACTAACGATGGGGATTTGTGCTCCTGCCAGCACTAACGGAGCTCTAACCAATGATACCATTCACGACCTTGTATACTACTTAGGGCCCGAGATCTGACTGGGTGAGACCAAATTCACTGTGAAGTTAGCCCTACCAAAGGTTTTTAAATCATAACTCTTAAATGAGACAAGCATCAACGATGGGGATTGTTGCTCCTGCCAACACTAACGAAGCACTAACCAATGCTACCCTTCACTACCTTGTATCTTACTTGGGGGCCGAGATCTGACTGGGTGAAGCCAAATTTACTGTGAAGTTGGCCCTACCCAAGGTTTTTTCATCATAACTCCTTAACGGGCAAGCACAAACGATTGGGATTGGTGCTCCTGTCAGCACTAACGAAGCACTAACCAATGATACTATTCAAGACTTTGTATCTTACTTGGGGGCCGAGATCTGACTGGGTGAGGCCAAAGTTACTGTGAAGTTAGCCCTACCCAAGGTTTTCTCATCATAACTCCTGAACAGGCAAACACCAATGATGGGGATTGGTGCTCCTGCCAGCACTAACGAAGCACTAACCAATGATACCATTTACGACCTTGTATCTTACTTGGGAGCCGAGATCTTACTGGGTGAGGACAAATTTACTGTGAAGTTGACCCTACCCAAGGTTTTTCCATCATAACTCATGAACGGGACAATCACTAACGATGAGGATTGGTGCTCCTACCAGCGCTAACAGAGCACTAACCAACGACACCATTCACGACCTTGTATCTTACTTGGGGGTCAAGATCTGACTGGGTGAGGCCAAATTTACTGTGAAGTTGGCCCTACACAAGGTTTTTTCATCATAACTCCTGAACGGGACAAGCACTAACGATGAGGATTGGTGCTCCTACCAGCGCTAACAGAGCACTAACCAACGATACCATTTACGACCTCGTATCTCACTTGGGGGCCGAGATCTGACTGGGTGGGGCCAAGTTCACTGTGAAGTTAGCCCAACCCAAGGTTTTCTCATCATAACTCCTGAATGGGACAAGCACTAACGATGGGGATTAGTGCTTCAGCCAGCACTAACCAATGATACCATTTACGACCTTGTATCTTACTTGGGAGCCCAGATCTCTGACTGGGTGGGGCCAAGTTCACTGTGAAGTTAGCCCTACCCAAGGGTTTTTCATCATATCTCCTGAACGGGACAAGCACAAACGATGGGGATTGGTGCTCCTGCCAGCACTAATGAAGCACTAACCAATGATACCATTGATGATCTTGTATCTCACTTGGTGGCCGAGAACTGACTGTGTGGGGCCGAGTTCACTGTGAAGTTAGCCCTACCCAAGGTTTTCTCATCATAACTCCTGAACGAGAAAAGCACTAACGTTGGGGTTCAAAGCACTATCCAGTACTAATGAAGCACTAACGAATGGTATCATATTTAACATTAGTGCGTTCATGGGTGGGGTCAACTTCACATACCTGAGTCAAAAGGATTGGCTAATTGATTATTTGAGATAATTAATTATTCATCGAGAACTTCAGCAAACGTCTATTGAGTGAGTGATATTGTGAATGAGCTCATTAATAAGGTCTTTTTAGTTATTGGGGAGTTATTTAAAAGCGCTATATAAATTTTGATTCAAGTTTGAATACTTCGCGAGGTATTAGACATTAAAGTATATTTATTAAAAAACTTTTTATAAATATATGTTGGAATCTGTATGAAGCTCATTTCCATGCATAGCACGAATTCATGCCCCTGAGATTTAAATAATCATTTTATAGATTATTTGTATTTAGCTGGAATATATTTTTATCAAATCTATCAACTGAACATGTTCAACTTTGCTAAATTCTGTATCGATCTTAATTTATAAATCAATATTTATAAATATTTTTTAATAGCGAATATTATTGTAAATAATAATAACTCCTGTGATATTGGAAATACTAATAAGCTTATTTACATTGATATATTTTATTGTTGTGCTTATTTATGGGAATATATTTGTGTCTTAGCCAGCATACAAAGTTTTTAGAAATGTTTATTCTTAACCTGATTCATCTCGAGATATACAGTCTGAGCTGTCTTGGTACCAAGCATTATGATTATGCAACATATGCAATTAATGAGTCATTAAAAATAGTTTTATTTTGAGCAACTATTATCTATCATCCTTTGATGATAGTCACATCCATCAGTCAGCAAATATTTATTGATAATTATTATTATAATAAGTATGCTATATATCACATAAGGTTTCAGAGATCTTCTAGAATTGGCGTCGTAAGTGATAAAGAATTTCGAAAGGATAAATTGGTGCACACCAATATTCATGCTAAGCGTTTTGTGTCTCAATTAGAAAAATAATAGTTGAGTTTCATTATTCATGATTGGACATATGGTTACTGTTTACCAGTCACCGACTATCTTTTTGATTTATTTCTTGGTATTCTACAATATCTTCAAGAGAGCGGCAGTAAGACTTAGTAAATATCAGTTGTCTAAACCCTTCATGGTCCTTTATTATAAAATTACTCATGCATTTATATCTGAGCTAAAGCTGTGGCTAGAACCCCATTATATTTGCGAGCCGGACGGCCTTCAATTTCTGCAAATTCATTTGCATGATAGGGATCATAGTATCACCGTTGGGCACCCAAGTGGCATTTCATATAAAAATCACTATCAATGTGGAGCTATTGGTATATTGGTATATCCAAATATGGCTTCACATCAATGCATTGTTACTATCGCTATGTATAATTTATTCACTTACTCACAGAACAAATGGAATCAAATCTTAATAAAATAATAATAAACAAAATATTATTAAAATAATAATTAACTCATTCCACTGCAAGTTTACAATGCTTACAAACATATTGTCAAACTCAAATTAATAAAATAAATACAAAACATTTTCACACATAATGTACGATAGGTGTCGAGTAATATAGTATAAGTTTTGTTCTAGAAATTGGACATTAACTCCGGCAAGTAAAATAAATTGAATAAGGTTGTATTGTAGAATATACTCTGCAGAACTATCGGAACGAGAATAGAATTTAAATATAATTCAATTGCTTCACAATTGACGGTTTGATAACGTAGTACTGTAGTTGTGTAATTAGCTCGCGTGCAATTCATAGAATACAATGAGACAGTAATAGAGCGAGCGATCTAAAATGCGGAAGCACCAAGATGGCTCCGCTCCGATGTGGCAAGGCTCTAAGGAGAACAATTAGGCCGGGAAGATTGTCACAACTTGGCTCATAATTGTCACATATCTTGCCAAACTTGCGGCACTGCTGAGACTATGTAAGTTGGAACAAGAAATTAAGGAATAATATCGCTAAAGGAAGTGGCGTTTCTATCCTTGCTGCACCAACACCAACCCGCCCCCCACACCCGCAACACAAGAACGCGATCTCGCTCTTGTCACGAAGAAAGCATTCGCCTAGAAAGCAAATTTCACAAAGCGAGGGACATCTGAAGTGAACCGAGCTCTGTTTGGTCTGCAGCTCGGAAATTAGAAGTAGCAATAGAAGAAGCCGGCACCGACATCTCACGCCAGCAAAATTTCCAGAATAGAACAGGAAATTAGAACTTCTTCGTGAAGTCATGTCACTTCATTCTACCATGTATTTTCTGCTGATGAGATACGTTGACCTCGATGCTCGTGAGGCTTTTTTGTTATCATCTACTCTCGTTTCATTACAGTTGTTTTTTTCATCAACTCTCCAAAGATGACTATCAGTTCCATGTACTCTTAAAATACCACGACAGCAACATTTTAATCAAATTCAGCTCTTGAGTTGCAGGATGTTCTAAAATATACTTCCACTCATAAGCTTCGAAAGATGAAATCGAACAAGGAAAAGGTAATAAGGTGAATAAGGTAATAGTAGCCTATCTACGTAGTGTCTCGGCATATTATCCAATAAAAACACCACAAATATAAGTAATAATTATTATTATTTTAAATGTAGGCACCAACCCTCCGATGCCCGGTTGCAGAGTCGTTACATAAAGTTAAAATCAGGCATTTAACTTATTTATGAAGTCATAAATCCACTTTTCGTTGCACGGATGTCAAAGTGAACTATTGCTCCCATGAAACTAAAAACGCCCAATTAAACACTATATGGTTTCGTTGCAGAGTCGTCAAAAAGAGCTTATTTATGTCTCCATTAGCTAAAAATGGTCATTTAAGTTATGGGCCCGAAGTCGTGCTGTTAAATCCAATATCTACTCCCACCAAATGCATTTTAGAGGTAGTGATAGCTTTTTTTGAAAGATGTTTACAACTAGTAGTTTTCTCATCCACAAGTATCTGATGTCACCTGTTCTAGTTGATTCAGTTGAATCACAATTCACAGTTGAATCATAATAATTTACTCTTACAAACTGTTATTTGTTTTCTCCAAGATCAAAAACTCACTTATGTTGATAAACTTATTACACATCTGTGTAATCACTTGTCAGCTGCTTGATTATGAATAATTCTATAGTCTGATTGATCCTATCTTCAAAGTAGATGATATTATTATATAGTGATATCAGAGTATGGAGGAATTCCTTTCCTTAGAATGCAAAATTTCAAAAAACCTTGTGTATACATCGACGCGCAGTTGAAAAAGGAATATTCCAGCCAAATCTCATCGAATTCTATCAACGCGTTTGGCCGTAATCACGTTACATATATATACAGGCAAAAGCAAATCGAGTTGAAATATAGACCTCACTACGTTCGGTCAAAAAACATCTGTATATAAGTAGATTAATTTTTCTCTCCATATGTTTTTAAAGTTGTTTATAACCTCCAAATCGCTAAATATGGTGAGAAATCTCGCCAAAAGCCAAGAGTCGCCATATTGTTTATCAATTTTATATGAGGTCTTTTAGGTCTGTTCACAGTCATGTCGATTGAAATTTTCCCCGATGTCAAGACATTGGTTGGATAGAAGCATGTACGGAAATGAGATATAAGTTAGCCAAATGGGCTTCAGCAAACGTCTGTGCAACGACCAACCATTTATGTCAGTGATTTTAAACTATGTCTCATCTAGCTATGTTTGATTTTATGTAACGACTCTGCAACCGGGCATCAGTCTGTTATCTTCTAATTGCCGATAACATACAGCATCCCTTCCACAGCTGACAAATTGAACCGGCATAAATAAAAAAAAATCTGGTGTGGCGCACTCACACAACTTTCCTTGCCGTTATGAAAATTGATCACCTGACGCTAGTGTACACGCGCATCTCTAGTATACTATTCAAAGATCTGCCAGCTGGTGACAGGACAATAGCGCTGGAGACACACGAAGTCTGCTATCACTTCATAGTGAATGATCTAATAGAATCAACAGCGTTGCCAACAGTTTGCATTATTGAATAACCACATTTACACTTGGAATTTTTTGTTTAAATTGTATCTGAAGCCTGATAATTGGGAATCCAAAATCACACTTTGCATTGATGGGGCGGAGCTCCTGAAATTTTTACTGATACGGGACTTGTGGCAGTTGATAGAGCTTATCAATGTCTATTTTAGGTATCAATTTGATCAAAATCGTTGGAGCCGTTTTCGAGAAAATCGCGAAAAACCCTGTTTTTGACAACATTTTCGCCATTTTAGCCGCCATCTTGAATTGGATTTGTTCGAAATTGTTCGTGTCGGATCCTTATAGGGGAAGGACCTTAAGTTCAAATTTTAAGTCATTTCGTTAATTGGGAGATGAGATATCGTGTACACAGACGCACATACACTCATACACACACACACACACACACACACATACAGACCAATACCCAAAAACCACTTTTTTGGACTCAGGGGACCTTGAAACGTATAGAAAATATGAAATTAGGGTACCTTAAATTTTTTTGGAAAGCAATACTTTCCTTACCTATGGTAATAGGGCAAGGAAAGTAATGAAACGTATAGAAAACATGAAATTAGGGTACCTTAAATTTTTTTGGAAAACAATACTTACCTCACCCATGGTAATAGGGCAAGGAAAGTAATATTTTTATATTCAATAATTCCCAAATTATAAACGTTTTCTACACCTACACTTTTTTTTATTGCTACAATATTATTGAATCTTTTCATTTTAATATACTATTTATTCTGTGATTGTGAAGGTAGATGGTTTTTTGTAGCTCATGATCAGTGAAAATGCATGAGAAAAGGAGTTCAATAGGGAGAGATGATGCATATTCGTGCTAAATAATGTGAAATATCTCATCCAATGAATTGAAGGTATTTCAACTATTTTAAAATAGATATATTTGTAAAACAATCGTTGGAGTTCACTAGTCCGTGATGAAAATTTGATGAATTTCAGAGCTCACTAGAGACACTTTACTATCACATAGAAGTATCTTGTTTGTGTGACTCATCAGGAATAGGAAATAAAGGCATTGACGAGTTTACGATAGGGGTTCACTTCCAAGATTGAGATCTTCAAGTTTGAACTTGTCACTGAAAGTTCAAGTTCACAATTTATTCCCAAAGCACTCACATGCGTAGTCAGTCAAACTTATGCATATGAGCAACTGGAACTGTTCTTGAACTCTCTACAAACTTGAACATTTTCAATTTCGATTCCCGAGCGGACATACTGCGTTTGTGAAGGCCTGGGCGACTTCAAATGGACAAACGTCCAGCTGCTAACTTTTAAAGTGGCCGTTGCTCGGACACTACGCTTATTTATGTCTGCTTCCAACATCAATGTGTCTGTGTGTGTCAGTGTTCAACTTCTCTGCTCAACGTGTTGACTAGCTCATTCTATAGAACAGTAGTTTGTGAGTATAATCCTCATGGACATAAGAATTCAAAGGTTAGATGGGAATAGAGATTTATTACAGAAAAATACGGATTCAACTAATGTGACACTGTGAGATTGTGATGAGAAGAATGTTGTTCACTGTTGTTCACGTTTGTTCACTGTTGTTCACTGTTGTTCACTGTTGTTCACTGTTGTTCACTGTTGTTCACTGTTGTTCACTGTTGTTCACTGTTGTTCACTGTTGTTCACTGTTGTTCACTGTTGTTCACTGTTGTTCACTGTTGTTCACTGTTGTTCACTGTTGTTCACTGGTGATAGACATTGCGGAATCCTCAAAACTTTTGATTTCTTATTATTGAATCAGAAACATGGTATTATTAACGTATTGAAGTTGCAGCTTTTGGAAGCTTTGTTACCTCTTTTATATACATACTTCACGTCGGATGGTTTGGAAAGATTTCATTTAAATTAGATTTGTTACAATAGATTGAGATTTGTTAAGCCGCGTTTACACCGGAGTTAATAACACGAGCTATTGACATAAAGTTATTAACTTAACTGAATCGTCAAAAATTTCTCTTAAAAAAAGTTAACAACTCGCGCTTTTAACACGAAATTCCTTGTTATTAAAGAAAATGTTGTTAAAATATTATAGTAATGATTGTTGTTATTAACTGATGTTGATAACAAAAATTTTGAAAAATATGTTGTTATTAACTCCTGTATGAATGCAGCTTTAAGCCGGGTTAATAACAAAATGTTAATAACTCAATCCTTATATTAGATTCTATTAGATTGAACGGAACTTGACAAACACATATATCCATCATGTGTATGATAAGTTTTGTTCAATCTAATAAAATCTATAAGGATTAAGTTATTAAAATTTTGTTAATAACTCTGGTGTGAACGCAGCTTTACAGATTAAGAATTGAAATCGTAACCCAATTTCTCCTCCTAGATCATACTTTTAAGCAATTAAAAACATTTTATTTTCTCCCTCCGAAGGAACCATTGACTGGAGGCAATTTTCTAGCACCACCTTAGCAGTTCAAAGAATGAGTGGTGTGTCCTTTGTCCTCTGTCATCAAATAGAATGAGACAGAACATTTATAGAGCAAGTAATTCAAAACTTGACACAGAAATAGAATAAATTCATAGTATGAATAAATAAAACCTCTCCGCTCTTTTCTAAAAAAAAAAACATTATGTTTTACGTCATTCATAGCTGACGTTATGTTCAGCCGAAAACACTTTCTTGTATTTATTGACAACAAAAAATCCCGATGCCTTTTGCTTGAACCAGCTTATGTGCATGTTTTATGGCCGAATTTCCATTTGTGCAGAGTGACGTCAAGAGCTAATGCCACTGCCCCAGAAGAAACGTAACAGTTGGATGAATTTTATTTCTGGTATCCAGCGGCAAGCGTCTGCAATGCTATAAACCTATTCAGCGATATTGCACGATTCATAAAGTCTTGATGTAACGAAATGTCTTATGAAACAAACAGAAGGGAGGGGTGGGGCGGGGCAAGCTCATTGATACATGGGGAGCTGGCGGCCATTATTATTTATTGCTCTCACTCATATCATGAGCGGGAAACCATTACGTTTGTGAATAAAGTATGAGTATGGAAAAAGGGTGGGTTCTTGGAAACTCCAGTTCGCCACATCGGAATGATGGAGCAATGAAATCATAAATCATTTCCTTCAAAGAAGCTATAAAAATCGTCCTGCGATCAAGGAAGGCTCTCATTCTATGAGACAGCATCCATCTAATCCTAGGCTGTAGGATAACCATAATTCTTATAATATTTAATCGAATCATTTAGAAGATAAGTAGTTCATTGTCTCGATATTTTTAGATAGTTATTGTTCGCTTAGTTTACTGTTAGCTTGGATATTCCAAGTTAGTTTAGTGTATGAATCCTAAGTTTATATTCCGTATTTAAATGCTATTTGGTTGAAATTAAAAAAATGATTAATCTTGAAACTTGATTATGAGTATGGAGTAGTATAGGGTAGTATTAAATTGTAATGTTGGAGCCTTGAAGAAAATCGTTCGTGTAGTGTCAAGAGAATTCCGTAAATGCTCTCTCATATGCAACAGTTCTGAATCAATCCAATCCACAATATTCTTTTTGTTTTATCGTTTCAAGGATAAAGGTAGCGTGAATGTCCTGAGACTACTGGCCGGTTGGCCGGTCGAGTATTTTAATTGACTGTTTGTGCGATAATTTGTGGTCTGTGGACAAGTAAATTGAAATTTATATATAAATTGAACTCATTATGTTATATTTGAGATAAATATTACCTGAAGAGTAAACACAATAAAATTTCACAATTTGAGTTTTGCGATGTTCATCATTGTACTCTGTACAAGAATCCGTGTCCACTTGAAACCTTTTCTACATTACTCCAGAAATTTACTTCATTTCCCAGTTTTAAAGCTTTGTGATTCATGCTGATGTGATCTATGGAACACCACAAGTTCCTCATTATGATTCGAAAGCCTTAAACTAGTGTTGGGTCAATAGCAAACTACGAAATCAAATGAATGAACGGCAGGGATTTGAGCTGTATGATTAGATCATATACGTTCATTATATCTCATCTATCTGATGAGTAGGATGATAAGCTTATATTACGTTGCAAGACTTTTGAGTGGTTCGTTACAAAGCCAGTCAGCGCCTCTCAATGTGAGGCAACGCCAAGGAGCTGCCAACCAACTTCTTGTCGAGAAGAGTCTTTGATCTGTTCAAAATTTGCCAATAATTCGTGCGTGCAGGCGCGAGTGCGTGTGAGTGTATTATGAAACGCCCCAGGTATGTTCCGCTTGACGCTAACCAAACACAAGATGACAGAGTGAGTGAGAGGGTGAGCCTGGCTGCTTTTGTCACAGCAAGCCTTTCCAGACTCTTCTTTACCACCCTTCTTCACCAAATGCCATATAAGCCCCAACTAAATGCTCCTTATATTAAACTTTGTGCCTTTTATACACCGGAATCATAACTTGGCAGTTTCGTCGAAGAATTCACGCAATTATCATGATGGTGAGCCTTGTGACAAACTTTGTCTCGCTAAGACGCGTTGCGAGTTGCAAAAGACTTCTCCAAGGAAAGCAGAAGTCTTGACGAACAAGTGAACATCAGCGGAACATTCCTTATAATCATACCAAATATATTCTTACTTTAATGTGCATAAGCGAGTTTATTCTCGATGATACACAAGCAATTTTCATAATCCCGATATGGTTATTTTTTATATAATCGAATTGAAGTGAAAAACTGAAATTTGAATAAGATATTTTGAAAAATGTAATGTGTGTGAATATACATTTTTCAATTAAGTATTCCAATAGGGCTACTTGTATGTTAAATTATTGTAGAAAATTATTACCATTACTCTCTTCATATGTTTTACATAAAAACAATTAGTTCTGAACACTTATGTCACTATCAAGTGTCAAAATGAGTGCTAAAAACTAGTTGTGTTTTATAATCATGTAAAGTAGGCACATGTGATTTTTTACTTTCCTTGCCCTATTACCATAGGTAAGGAAAGTATTGCTTTCCAAAAAAAAATTAAGGTACCCCAATTTGTAAATTTCTATATGTTTCAAGATTCCCTGAGTGCAAAAAAGTGGTCCCAATTAACCGAATGACTTGAAATTTGGAACTTAAGGTCCTTACACTATAAGTATCCGATACGAACAATTTCGATACAATTCCATTCAAGATGGCGGCTAAAATGGCGAAAATGTTGTCAAAAACAGGGTTTTTCGAGATTTTCTCAAAAACGGCTCAAACGATTTTGTTCAAATCTATACCTGGAATAGTCATTGATAAGCTCTATCAACTGCCACAAGTCCCATATCTGTAAAAATTTCAGGAGCTCCGCCCCATCAATGCAAAGTCCGATTTGAGATTCCCAATTATCAGGCTTCAGATAGAATTTAAACAAAACATTTTGAGTGGAAAAGATTAAGCATAAAAATCTCTACAATTAATGTTTTGTAACATTTTCACCTGAAATTGAAAATAAGCACGAAATTCAATTGATATTGCAATAATATTATTTCAATTGCAAACTGTTGGCAACTGTTGATTCTATTAAATGATTCTCTATGAAGAGATAGCAGACCTCGTATGTCTCCAGCATTATTGTCCTGTCACAAGCTGACTCAGATCTTTGTTTATAAGTAGACTTGAGATGCGCGGGAACACTAGCGTCAGGAGATCAATTTTCATAACGGCAAGGAAAGTTGTGTGAGTGCGCCACACCAGATTTTTATAATAATTGAATGTGATTATACGATATTCTATAAGACTAGAACACTAACCTCAAATTCTCCTCAACTTTTTAGGAAGATTACTAAACTCGTTTGTACATTGATATCATGAATTTTGGTTCAAAAATGCTATCCATGTTTGAATGTTACATGTAAAGGAAGTATTTTGAGTTAACTTGGAATGTCTTACATTTTCAAATTTTAGCAGGCATAACTTTGTATGTAAAGATTGAATTAAATTTTCTCACCTTACTACAAATAAATTACAAAACAGCTGAATGATGAGAAGTAGTCCGTACAACGACGAGTATCTTTTGCACGAGAATTCCATGCGTCAAAAACTGTCCGCATCTTTCAATAGAATGACAGAAATGATTGAGATCTGATCGTGAACGCTCACGATTCACAGCGCATCGCGTCAAGAAAAAGTTGATTCTTGCATTATATTGACGTCGAATTTATCAGGATGACTTCAAAAGACTTGGGCGTGTGACTGGAGAAATTGGAATGGGAATGGAAATACCCGAAGACAGCGAAATTCGCTATCGAAAAATGGCCGTCAAAGTTCAGTGTGGGATATAGTATGCGAAACTGGCGCCAGAGCCGTTACATATATTCCTCTTGCCATAGTAAAATTACTTTGCTCCTTTAGAGTATATTCAAGTCACATCTCTCATAAATATGTGATGTGTTCTCGTGGGGATTGATAGGTGGTACGAGTGGCGCGCAGTGGTGAAGGGTGGAGATGAGCTGGCCGCTTTCGGCTTTGCCAGGTGTTTACAGCTAGAGACTTTTCAACCCTCACACTTTTTTTGCAGGGATAAAACTCACTTTCTCCTAGTCATCATAAGCCTCAAGATTCTTCTCTCAGCACTCTCACGCGAATAAGACAAACGGCAAGGGCAAGACCGTCTTCAAAATGAACGCTTGCTTTCCAGCAAAAAGAATAGCATAATATGATATTCTATATCAGCATATTATAGTCTGTAGCATACATAGTCTGTATAATAAGTAACCGGACTGACCTCAGGAAATTTTTTATGGGCAAAATATGTAAGATTTTTCATTAGATATCTTCAAAGTAGTCCCTATTGAAGTCGATAACACGCTGATAGCAGATTTTCAAATCCCTGAACGCTCCCTGGAAGTCGGCAACCTCTATGCTGTCTAGAGCCCTCGTCGTAACACGTTGAACGTTGTCCAGAGTCCCGAACCGCGTCCCCTTAAGTTGTCTCTTGATGTTGGGGTACAAAAAGAAGTCCTACAGAGAGGTGCTCCGTCAACTAACCGCCCGGGTTCATCGAGTCCGTCCGGGGATTGCCGATTCGTGAATTTCACGACAATGCTCCATCACGACAATGCTCCGTCGCAAACCTGCCTGCTCGTCACCGAGCAGTTGTCCAAACAGTCGAGGGTAACGTTGCCACATCCTCCTTACAGCCCTTTTATGGCACCACCGGACATCTTTTTGTTCCCCAATATTAAGAGACAACTTAAGGGGACGCGGTTCGGGACTCTGGACAACGTTCAACGTGTTACGACGAGGGCTCTAGACAGCATAGAGGTTGCCGACTTCCAGGGAGCGTTCAGGGGTTTGAAAATCCGGTATCAGCGTGTTATCGACTCCAATAGGGACTACTTTGAATATATCTAATGAAAAATTGTACATATTTTACCTATAAAAAATTTCCTGATGTCAGTCCGGTTACTTATTATACAGACTATGTATGCTACAGACTATAATATGCTGATATAGAATATCATATTATGCTATTCTTTTTGCTGGAAAGCAAGCGTTCATTTTGAAGACGGTCTTGCCCTTGCCGCTTGTCTTATTCGCGTGAGAGTGCTGAGAGAAGAATATATACGCTATATATAGTGTATGAGTGGATTGCATTAGTTTTCTCTATTCATGCTAACTACAATATATACAGGCTCAAACTAAATATATAAGGTTACATAGAGGTTGACGAAGTATTGATACGTTTACGATGAGCTATTGAATGATCTGAAGATGAGTGCATCTTTGATCATGACTGATCGTGAATCGAGTGTGATATATTTACATGAATCGGCGAAGTAACCACGATCACAGTTACCAGGGACGAAAATGTTGGTTGATAGCTGACTAATAAGGAAATGAATGTTAATTGTATATTATTTTTATTCCAAATGTGTTATTCTCCTTCTAAAACAATGATGTGGATAGTAAGTTCACAACTTGGGTATTTTAAAAAGAAGAGATGAATAGAAGTTAATACAAATTAAATATGAATAATAGACAATAGTTAAATATCAATTGGTTACTAACAATGCAGTTAAAGTTTCTTATTCTCCATTCTCCTGGGCGGCTGGGCCTATTATTCATTGATAGATAAAACAGTAAATAGAGAACTTGAGAGTGATAATGTTGAAATAACTAGAGCTTGCGTCTCTTCATTCTAAGAAATGAGTTATTGTAACAATTATTCTAGTGTTATCTTTAAATGTGGATTTCTTCTACGATATGAAAGAAACTATACCAAATTCACTCTCCTGATGATATGACTTTCCGCCTTTATCAATACAAAATATATAAATATGATATATATCAATATACGAATATCTTCTCATACTCATGGTTGATGTGTAAGTTGGAATAAGGAAATAGATAATTACACATGAAATTTTCAAACTGAATTGTGAGAGGATCGACTTCCTCAATAGTTTTATCCTTGGAATCATAAATCAATTAATTGAAAAAGGTGATTTGAAGGATGTTATCCACTCACGATTGATGAAAACAAAGTGGATGGAAGCAGTGTTGAAAGCGATTCGGGTAATTGCTGGCTAATTGACAAAGAGGAGCAAGTCTAGCACTAATTGAGATTAATGTTTATGACTTATAACGGCTAATTGTGAAGAATGCTTGTTTGGAGGGGAAACAGCAAACGATGGAACGCAAATCAAGAAACTTACTGAAAGGGGAAGAGAGATAGTGTCTGACGGGGAGTGAAAGAGAGAGACTCAGATATTGAGTGAGCGCGTGAGGGGGTGAGTGAGAGTGATAGTTGGCGATGGAGCGGAGCATGGAACAGTGCGCCATAATTAAATTGTAGAGAAAAATCTCATGAACGAATGGAAGGGAGCGAACTATAGGATGAGTGTGCAACAATGAATTGTGAGAAAGATCTAGTAATGGTGAATACCAAGCGAATGAATAGGAAACAATTTAATCAACTAATGCAATTTTAAATTCTAAACGAATTCCAGCAGCAATGAAAAACTATTGATCTCAGAACAAAGCAATTCAGAAATGTTTTATAATTTTATGGTATAATAACATGTGAAGTGACAACTCGGCAGTGATCATCTCTCATGAAGATTATTCTTATGAAAACCGTAGCAACATAATTATGTAATACTTGACAAGAAACATCCAGCTTCGCATTTTGCTTTGAGACATTCATTCTTGTGAACCAATGATACATATTGACATGGAAATACAGTATTATAATCATGCTGAAAAAAACTTGAAAATTGGTTCAAGCATTCGAAATCCAACGAGAAATAACAGTTTTATGCTTTTATATCCATTCAAATACAGGCATAACCTCGAAAATCACTAAACGCAGACGGTGGGGAAACTTCAGATTCCTATCAAATGAAGCATTTGAATTGGTCCCTGTTATGAGTATTTAAAATTAAATTTACAAAGAAATAATGTAATTTGACTTTGAATGCGGAGATTCGAGTAGAACAGGAGACTTTAGTGTAATTCGAGATAACGCCCAGTTTTCACCAATGCTAATACCGTAGTGTATGATATCATTTTTAATGTAATGCACGTGTAGCCAGAATCAGAATATTGCTAACACCGATCATTGTCAGAATTACATTGATCCATGAAAATGCATATTTTTCTTAGTACGAGCTTATTGTCCTCAAATAACCAATTATTGTGGCTGGAATTATTCCGGCCGCTTTGTTCCGGCATCCTCGGAGGATATCTTTCAACTAATAACTTACATTATCCTAGGATGCGCGCCTCCACGTTGGTGCGGCTGGATAACTCAATCCGATATGAAAGATAGGATTGTAGTGAACTGAAACGGAACAAAACAAACGGTCAACGGCTCTGAAGGCGTAGGTAGATAACACTTCCAAACGGCGGAAGAGGCGGATGAACCTGGGGGAGTTAACCCTGAGAACAAATCCTGCAGGCTTGGAAGCAGCAAGATGGCGTCCCCATCATCAAGCTAGCCCAGCGCAGCGTTCGTACCGCGGCCTGGGGACATCTCTATTACTGACAAGCGGCAAAATAAAGCCTCGGATCAGGACTGGAATAATCGAATTGTTAACGGAAAACCAAAAAAAATATAGGAAATGGATAACGGATACTGTAAAGATTGCCACTTGGAATGTTAGGGGTTCAACAAATAAAGAAATAGAACTGGCTCGCTTGCTAAAGGAGAATAATATAAAAATAGCCGCCATCACAGAAACAAAAACGAAGTTGACAGGTAGCTGCTATAGAGAGGATTATGTCATGCTATATAGCGGGGTTGACATGAACCAAAGAGCCAGTAAGGGTGTAGCCATTTTCATCGATAAATCCTGGGAATCTAAAATTGAAGACTATTCTTTCATAAATGCAAGATTAATGACTGTAAGAATAAGGCATGAAAGAGGAAACTTCACAATCATAGCAGGTTATGCACCGGAGGAGTCGAATAATGCAGAGAAAAAGAAGGAATCGGAAAACTTTCACAAACAATTGCAGAAAGTAGTTGACAATATAAATGCAAACGATGACATTATCTTGCTTGGTGACTTGAATGGAAGAATTGGGAAATATCCAGTGCAAAAATGCATAGGTACTTTTGGTGAGGAAACTCTCAACAACAATGGAGAGCGATTGAGAGATTTTGTTACCTTCAATCAGCTGAAAGTCACTTTTATATCTTTCTCCGCAAAAAGGATATACATAAGTTCACATGGAGTGCAAGAGGTAGCAGGTCAATCATAGACTATGTCATTGTTGATGAAAGGTTGGCAGCTCAAGTCAGAGACGTTATCACACAGACCATTATCTACTCATAGCCAAAATAGATCTGTATAAACGATGGAAAAAGAAGTCGGGCTGTTTTCAGAACCAGAACTTGAAGGACGAAACATTCAAGGTATCTCTATTGAGCGGTGAAAGCATACAGGATCTCTACCAACGTCGTCTGATGAGCCGGCTAGCAACAATACCAACCACAGAGAATATGGAAATGGAATGGAAGAATATATCAACAGCTATAAAATTGAGTGCCGCAGAAGCTCTAGGTACAAAGAAACGAATCTACAGAAAGAGGGGCTCAAGAATATGGAACGAGGAAACTGAAAAAGTTGTAAAAGAAAAACAACGATCATAAAAGATATATTTGAGTAATCCTTCTGATGAAAATAAAATATTGTATAATGGAGCCAGGAACGTTGCAAAACAAGTACCGTAATAAGAAGGGCACAGCAGGAATCATGGGAGAGATATATTAGTACTGTGGAAGAAGACATACATGGCAGACAGGAACTGGTCTATAAGTTCATGAGGATGATGCAGAAATCGAATAGAGAGCTAGTAAATATAAGTTGTGTGGTGGAGAGTGAATGGATTGACCATTACAAAAAGTTATGGTTTGATGACACTGCAGGACGGGAACAAACTATTCCTCCAGATTGTCTTTTTTGTCATGTAGACCAACTTGACATGACAGAGCTGCAAGATGCCCTCAAGGCATCTAAAAACCGGAAAGCTGCAGACATCAATGGGATAAATATGGAGCTTATAAAATATGGAGGATTGATGCTCCACTTCCGCCTCTTGCATTTATTCAATACCTGCTGGAAAACCCATGCAGTACCACAAGAATGGATGGTGTCAAAAGTAGTCTCTATTTTTAAGAAAGGAGATAGATCAAACCCAGGAAATTACAGAGGAATATTTCTGTTAGATACAACATACAAATTATATGCTTCACTCCTTGCTAAGAGATTGCAAATTATAACAGAATCTTTGTTACAGGAGAATCAGATGGGTTTCAGAAAAGGAAGATCTTGTATTGATGCGGTGTTCACATTGAAGATGATAATTGAGAAGCGCAGAGAGCATAATTGTGAAACCCACATGGCCTTTGTAGACTGTGAGAAAGCATTTGATAATGTTGATAGAGAGCTACTCTGGAACATCATGATGACAAATGGATACCCCAAACATTTAATAAGTAGCATAAAAACATTATATCACAATACTTCCATAAAAATAACATTGGAAAATGGGGAATTGTCCAGAGATATACTGACAAATAAAGGAGTAAAACAGGGATGCCCAATTTCACCTGCCCTCTTCAATATTCATGTTGATGAGCTTATGCATGTGTGGCAGCAACGCGTTGACAAGGGTATTTCTCTTACTCGCACTTGTATGAACCATTTAATGTTCGCGGACGACATAGTAATCATACTGGAATATGAGGACAAACTACAAATTGCAATGCATAAGATCAACATAATAAGCGAACTTTCTAAAATGAAAATTTCAGCAATAAAAACGAAAATCATGGCTTTTAATGGCAAGTGGCCGATACGATCAAAAAGAGTATTAGGAGACAGGATTCTGGAGCAGTTATCAACTATTTAGGCTGCGACATCACATATGATTACGACCAGGATGTCCAAAAAAGATATCAAAATTCAACCTGGTATGCGGAGCAATCACTCGATCCCTTAAAGGTAGAGCCCGGAATAACAACTTGATCAAATTTTATAGAACCATGGCGATACCCACTTTGACTTACGGAAGTGAAGCATGGGTGCTGACAAGGAAGCACCCATATTCTTGAATCAAGAATACAGTCAGCAGAGATGCGTTTCCTTAGACAAGTCAAAGGATGCACAAGAGAGGATCGGATTCGGAATGAAAATATAAGAAGAGAATGTGATGTCCAACCAGTGTTGAGTTTGATAAAAACATATAGAAATAAGTGGTCAGATTATGTCCTTAAAATCCCTGAAGACCGTTTACCATTGAATGCCCTACTCCACAAGCCAATAGGCAGAAAAAGTATTGGTAGACCGAGGAAGAGATGGACGCCGGAACAGGCTTGAAAAGCCTAATCCATGACGATGATGATGATGATGATGGAATTATTCCTGATATCTTTCACCATTTTATATCTTTCAATAATGGTTTCTATGGACAAAAAAAAGCATGGAATTTCGTGACCCGAAGGGATAATGAACATCGAACCCCATATTATTTACCCGTCCACATGATCAATCATTGAGAAAAAATGAGAATTTTGTTGAGAGTTGTACGTGAATTTGCAAATAGTATTTTAACAGGATCTTCATGGGAGGAGAATCGTTGAAAATGCATTAGGATGAAACTGCTTAGAAATTATGAATTTGGTCATTTGTTCTATCCATCATCAATGAGAGTTTATCTATTAAAATTATTAAAGTCAGGATAACTTAATTATCACTGAAAATGATAATTGAAAATTATTTAGATTCAAGTCCATGTGAGTGAATCGGTTGTTTCCGAGGAAAACAATTTGCAAACTTGAAGAATTCCTGTTGAAATTGTTGAAGAACAGAATGATTATGTGAATAGAATAACACATAAGTAACATAAGATAACATAAGTAAGTAACATAACATGTTTGCAATGTTTTCAGTGTGGTAACAAGTCACTTGAGAAACTATATTTTTCTCTATCATCTTCCTTTTCCTGTCTTTTGTAGGAAGCGAGATGAACGCCATTTTTCAAATGATGAATAACTTTCAACTCATTGAATACTGGAAATCTTTAAGCCTCACATAAGATTCAGTCTCGTTTCCTCATTTTAAATCTTGTCTCTCAGATAGAAAAGTAGAACAGTTTCTAACGATGGATGAACAAACATGAAACCTGTATTGAGCACGAACAGTTTATCTCTGATTCTCAGATTGTAGATTTTCCAAGAAAATATCCTTGTTAACATAATATTCTTTCGTTACTTCAGCACTTTCATTCCTCCATCTCTTTGTAGTCTTTCTCTCTTCTTAGAGCTGATTCTACATACAGTAAAGTCCGGGCACAAATGTCATTCCGTGGTCATTTTTGAGTAACAGCCGTGAAAGATGTCTCAATCTCTTCGTTAGGTCTAGCATAATAGGGATCGTGATGATAAGTCGAAATCACAGGCAAACACCTCAGAAACAAGATGGCTGCCCAAAATTATCAGGATTTTGCTATATCGCTTGTATTTCAATAACCGTTTAAGTTATTCAACCGTTTTTACAGACGAAAATATTTTTAAAATCTTCCTCTACAATTTTTGTTCCATAAAATTTTTCTCTAAAACGCATATTTTGTTAGTAATAACCTTCTAAAGCTCAAAAAAACGTTTTTTCTAAATTTGTTCAAATTTCATTCCATTATAACTTTTTTTGTGCAAGAGATACAGAGAAATTTAAAATCTATGAAATTTAGAGCGTTTTTTCAACTTTGGAATGAATGGTACAAATCTCTTCGTAAAGATGTGTGGAAATAGATTATGTATGATGGCAGTCTCAAAAATCTGGTGTGGCGCACTCACACAACTTTCCTTGCCGTTGTGAAAATTTATCACCTGACGCTAGTGTTCCCGCGCATCGCAAGTCTACTATTCAAAGATCCAAGTCAGCTGGTGACAGGACAATAAGGCTGGAGACACACGAAGTTTGCTATCTCTTCATAGTGAATGATTTAATAGAATCAACAGTTGTCAACGGTTTGTAATTGAAATAATAACATTTTCTCGAATTTCGAGCTTATTTTCAATTTTATATGACAATGTTATTGAACATTAATTGAAGAGATTTTCATGATCAATATTTTCCACTTGGAATTTTTTGTTCAAATTGTATCTATAGCCTGATAATTGGGAAATCTAAAATCACACTTTGCATAGATGATACAGTGCTCCTGAAATTTTTACAGATATGAGACTTGTCGCAGTTGATAGAGCTTATCAATGACTTTTCTAGGTATGAATTTGATCAGAATCGTTGGAGTCGTTTTCGAGAAAATCACGAGAAACCCTTTTTTGGCAACATTTTCGCCATTTTAGCCGCCATCTTAAATTGCATTTGATCGAAAATGTTCGTGTCGGATCCTTATATTGTAAGGACCTCACGTTCCAAATTTCAAGTCATTCCGTTAATTGGGAGATGAGATATCGTGCACACAGACGCACATACACTCATACACACACACACCACACACACACACACACACACACACACACACACACACACAACACACACACACACACACACACACACACCTTAATTTTTTCGGAAAGCAATACTTTCCTTACCTATGGTAATAGGGCAAGGAAAGTAAAAAGTTTCAAAGATTTAATACATTTCAAGATATTAATGAAGCATACAGTAATTGAATGAATGACTAAAAATATGATGATTAAAAAATGATTAATCTGATTTCAAGAGTTTGAAGTTATATTCACCATAGTAAAAGTTGATGGAATTGAATAAATCTTTCGGATATTGTAGTATGATCATTTTGGAGCTTTCAAATAGCTGAATTGATCCAATAATTGATCGAAATTGATCGAAATTTCTAGAATTACAGAAGATTTATTGAAAATCGACATATTTCTGCCGCCATCTTGTTTTTTCATGATGACAAACATTTTTGTGATTGTCATCATGGATAATCTCTTTCTAGACATGATTATAAAGAGATTGATACCATTCCCAAGTCTGTACCTTCAAGGCGTCATGAGTTACACGGTTTTCTAATGATTGTTGGGATTGGCATTTGGTGAAAAAAGAGTGTTTTCCGCTGCACACAGTAGTTTTTTCTCTTTTTCCGATGACGCTCCAGCCGTCAAATATCTTTGGAAATATTCTACAACATTGTGCCAATAATAATAGTGTTTGTCCACTTCGAATACATATACAGAGTGGAAAGTAAAATATTGTCCCCGAAAAATGTATGTACCAAGTTTTTAAAGTTGAATAAATAATGGAAAGAGTGATAGAAATAAGATGATTCTCTCGTAAATTATTGTTTGGTCAATTCTAAACACTTTGGTGGTGAAACCAATCCGATATCTGTCACACTAATACTGAATAACAAGCAATATAAAAATTTCTGTCAATAATGACAGTCATCTTGTATTTTTCAATGATTTTAACGTTTTGTGTTCGTCTTGTTGTAACGAAGAGATTGAGACCATTTGCAAGTCTCTATCTTGAAGTAGTCATGAAAAAATCGATTTTATAGTTCTAGCTTGTTACCTCATGCCTATGGAAAAACGCACCAGAAATCATGCAGGTAGTCAAGGCAATGAATGCTCAAAAAAGGGTATAGAGGGAAAAGTTGAGAAGACAATTTTCGATCCTGCAGTTCTTCTTAGAGTAGTAAGGAGGTAAACATATCGAAAGTCCCCACCACTACCCACTTGGCTAAGGGGGTGGGGAAGGTTTAAAGGTACAATTTTTTGGTTTCACGCATAAAACTCAAAAACTATATTGTATCTTAAGGACTTGACTGTTATATAACAAATTAGAGCTTACATAATTTCCTACAATATTCATTACACAATTTTTTCATATCTCCTTTAGTTTTCGAGATATACGCCCTTGAAAGTGTGACATTTTTGAAAAAAAAAACACGTTTGCCACCAATTTTTTTCTATTTTTGCTCTCATAACTTTTTAAAAATCGATGGGAAAAATCCATATTGAGCATAAGCCCAGAGAGTATTGAATTCTCTTCAATTTGATGTATAATTTCACAGTTTTACGAATTTCCCTACACCTTTTGCAGCAGCTTTAGTGTTGATTGGGAAATCTCCATTTTTGCAACAATAGACCAATTGACAAAGGAATTTAAAGAGAATGTTTTAAACATAATTTTTGACTTTGGAGCTTTGTTGAGACTAGTTATGAGAACATATCAAAAGTCCTCATTCCTAAGTCATGTGCGAAGGGGATGAGGGTGGTTTGAAAGTTGCATTTTCAAGCGTTTTGCTTCCACGCCCATATCTTGAGAACGATGCATTCAACCGACATAACTAACAGATCAAAAATGAAGATTGATAGATTCTCTACACTTTTTGTTTAGTGGAAGTTTGTGATATTTCCAACAGTTCCCGAGATATTTGCTCTTGAAGGTGTGTAATTGTTAAAATAACAGGTTTTTATCCAATGTTTTGCTTTTTCAGGGCTTATTACTCTCCAATAATGCATCATAAGAACTGATGCTTATCGTAGGTTTGTAGAACATTGAATTCTCTTAAAAATGATTTATTAATTCACTATTCAAAGTTTTCCTTCCATTGTTACAGGATCTTCTTCAATGTAGGGGGTGAAATTTTCATTGCTGCAACAATTGATCGTTTGATAATGACATTTAAAGGGGGTGTCTGTGACATAATTATTTTTGACTTTGCAGCTTGATTTGGACTAGTTAGTGGGTGAACATAGCAAAAGTGCACATCTTTATCCCCTCTGTTGAATGTGTGGAACCGCTGAGTTGACACTTGTTGCTGCAATGGAAATTTCAACCCCTTCATTGAAGCTGCTATAACAATTAGAGGAAAACTTTGAATAGTAAAGTAATACAACATTTCAAAGAGAATTCAATGCTCTACAAACCTACGATAAGCATCAGTTTTTATAATGCATTGTTGGAGAGTTATAAGCCCTGAAAAAGCAAAACATTGGATAAAAACCTGTTATTTTAACAATTACACACCTTCAAGAGCAAATATCTCGGGAACTGTTGGAAATATCACAAACTTCCACTGAACAAAAAGTGTGGAGAATTTATCAATCTTCATTTTTGATTCTGAAAATTTTGGCGGCCATCTTGTTTCCGGGGTGTTTGCCTGTGATTTCGACTTATCATCATCACAATCCTTATTATGCTAGACCTAGCGAAGAGATTGAGACATCGTTCACGGCTGTTACTCAAAAATGACCACGGAGTGCCTTATTCATGACATTTGTGCCCGGACTAGTACAATGGATTTGGAAATTTTGAAAACTGAACAATCAGCAACAAGTTCAGCTAATACCTTATTCGACTAATAGCTCGCTACACTCATTCCAGTTGCTCTCTCAAGATCATTACATTTCGCTTCCATCACTAATATTCATCTTGAGTCTGGAACACCCAAAAAGGAACACGGAAATATTTGCGTTAAAAAACAAGAATGTTTTGTCCTCTTGCTTGGGAAGTTCTTGAAAAATATGTGGAATAATACCAGTCAAAATAATTTGTAATATGAAGAACAATATGCTGCGTACCGAGAAAAGAATTTGCACTGGACAATATGCATTCTCTCCAAACAACGTAATTATGATAATATTGTTAATTTACCGAGAATGTTTTTATACCTGTTTTCATTTTCTTCGAATAATTATAATCTTAATAATTGAACAAATTTATACAATTTCTGGGCAAAGTTTACGAAAGATCAAATAGATTTTCTATTGTGAATTATTACAAATGTTAATACTTTCAATATCAGAATAGAACTATTGAATTAAATTTAATATATTCGTTCTTTTAGCAGACAGTTGCGGAGTACAGTTTATCTGGTCGTTTAGAAATGAAGCAGCAGTAAAGAAGAAATCCCCAACTTTGAATAATCAGATAATTTACAGACAAACTTTCCGAAAACCAATCAAAGTGCTCGGTGAGCGCAAAAAATACAACCTTTCAATACAACCATTTCAAGCCCAATTTCGATTGATTAGTAATAATAATGTATCTTTTCTACTCTCATAACATCAAAATTGTCAAATGAATTTTGATTATTGAAAACTTAAATATTATTGCTATGTGCTCCTTTCTGATAAATCACTGAAGTTATCTTGTGTTACCTTTCAGAGGTCTAGTTATCTTTCAGAATTCTCATATCCAGTGGAATAAATATCATACCAGTGTTGATATGAAAAGGCTATCATTTTAATGCAAAGGCTATTTGCTATATGCCAATAGCGACTTTGCAGAGATCTTTCCAAGCGGCCTGAGTCTGCGAGGTTACTGGAGGATGCTCTGAACGAACATAAATCAAATCATGAATGAGATAGCATCACAAAAATTGCTTTAAAGTTTCGCCCCCTTCTCAGCATAAATGACACTAATAGCCTATAAAACATAAATGAAATGGCTGCATTCAGGAAGAGTCTGCCCTGGATATTATTTATTTTGAAAGGAAAAGTATGGCTCACAACGCTCCCCCCCCGCTCACGCCCTTCTTTATTTTTGCAAAGCAATATTCCCATCTCGTTTTGTTGCGGCTTTCAAATAAGTGATAACTCGTTATAATGTATTATATCGGGTGATAAAATTTGATGGCCTATGGTAATCATAAGAATGAACAGTATCATAACAATTCTGGAGTTTAAGCGACTAAACTAGAGTGGGCGGAAAGTTCGGAAAAATTGTTATAGAAGCCGTAAAAAAGAGTTTGATGGTGTCTAGATGATCATCCAGTCTATTTCAATATTGAGATGGCTCTATTGCGACCAGGTTGAGGATAAATTGGAACATCAATATAACTGATGTTATAAGAAGAATAAAAGTGGGTGGAGCTAGTTCAAGTGTTTTATATTTTTCAGTGTTTTATTAATATTACGTTTGTTACGATTAATTCATGATTAATTAAAAATTATCATTTTTATATGAGTCCATGATCATATATTTTTCCCATGAACAATAATAATAAATTAGAAACAACTACTTTCTGAATATTAAAAGAGAGGACTCACTTGTCTATGTTATTCATCAGCTTACCTGGAACAAAAGAGAAATATTAGAGGATTATTAGCATTATTAGAAGAATATTAGAATATTAGCATTAGAGGAGAAAATCCATCCTGATGAATGAATATAAACATCTATAATGAATAAAATATTAAGAGACCGAATGTATTTTGATAGACTCCTGCAAAACTTTATACTGGCGGTTCAAATCACATGTGGTTTGTACCGAAATGTAGGTTGGCGCTCCTATATGCTCTTTGCTCTTCTATGATATTTGGGAAGCAATTGTGTTGATTTGAGAATTGAAAACATGTAAAAATAAATCATGATTCTATCTGGAGACTTTTTGAGACAAACAAAACTTTACGATTCTACAGCTCAGAGATGTGTCTCGATCGCTGAATGAGGCGGCAGCAAATCTCACGAAAGCAAGCATCGAGTGGCGCGTATGCGTGAAACCAGAGATGACAACAATAATCCTAGTTTTATAGTTTTACTCATTATGTGATGTTTTACAAAATGATTTTTACTCATAGATTATGAGTAAAAAAGATTTTACGCATTGAAAATCTATAGTTTTCTTTACTCTATGGTAAAACATTAAGTTTTATCGTTTGTGGACTTTTTCTTAGTTCACACTATAGATTCCACCGACAAAATAATACAATATTGAAGGAGGGATTCTCTTTTACTCAACTTATCTAATAGAGACATTCTATTATCAAGCTGAGTATATCATTAATTTTTTTCAGTATACTGTTAATAACGTTCTAATACCTCTCTCTATCTCATTATTCAAAAGTCATCACAGTTAACAAACATTGTGGTAATTTCTTTCGTAGTGAGTATCTTGAAAAGCCGTCACCGCTAAAAGCCAATAATACTTTTCACCACTGACAAGACTTTAAAATACCATTAATTTTATCGGACCCAAAACAGAAACCTAATCTGTGACTGTGACTGTGACTAAGAAGGTGTAACTTCTTATATCACACTTCTGAAATATTTCAAGAGTATGTCGAAAGGCGAGACATTAAAACTGAGGATGACACTCGAGATGATTTAAAAAGCTGTAAAGTTAGCTTCTGTAGTGTTTTTACATTTAATCGAAAATTCTGTCAAATCGAGGAAGGTAACAAATTCTCACGATAGAATACACATTTTGTTTAGATACAAGCAATGAACTCTCCCTTACAAATCAACTTCACCAACAACCTACAAATATCACATTGATGCCAAGGAAATCGTTGGTGATTTCATACAATCCAACTAAATTTTCATTGATTTTTTGTATCAAAAAGAGGCATATTATGAGTGTGAATAATCGCTCGAGGAAGCACTGTATGTTGGAAGCTCCAATTCCTTATCAGGAATTTTACTACTTTGGACATTGATTTCGTATTCTCAATTTTCTTCTACCAGCACGTTACGAATGTACGGTATTTGGTACTGTATTACTAGTAGTTCTGTGAACAGTAGACCTCGCGCAGATATAAACCACCAGTCTTCTTTATACTGTCCATCAGGATAAATCCTGTCTGTATGTCATGTCGGCGTGATATCGGTGTGAAAACGGTCAGTGGCTGTTGGGGTTGGTGTATCAAAAATGCTAACATCAAAAGCTAATCTCCTTCAAGAGATACTGGCAACAGGTCAACCCGGGTTGAAAGCAGAGAAAGGTCGAGGGACAATACTATGTTATTTTGATTATTAATTGCATGAGCTATTGCACTCAATCAATAATTCATTTGATGGTGCATGAAAATTGCATTCAATGAGGCATGCAATTGAGTCCACACAGCAGCTTATTTTTTACCAAGTTACATTGAATCCACTCGACAGCTTATTTATGATGAATAATTCTATAGTCTGATTTTCACGGTAACATTGACGTTAGAAGAAGACTCCTTTTCCTTTTGTATTATCCTTAATTTCAAAAAACCCTCTATATACGTCGACGCGAAATTCAAGAAGGAACATACATTTAAAATTTCATGAAAATCTATTGCTGCAACATATAAACATAATATAAACATTTAAACATATAAACATAAAGAGAAATGCAAAACCGTTGTCTTGAATCTTAGACCTCACTTCGCTCGGTCAATTAATTATTTATCAACTACATAAATTTTGAATCAGTCATACAAAGATTTTATGTACATGAAATTGAGATTTTTGTTTTTCACGCCAACGTGAAAATTCTACATCTTGAGTTATCATTAATCGAAAACTTCTCAACCCTGAACAATTCAATGCCATAAATTCGATAGTATGAGTGTAGGAATGTTCAGCTAGTGATGCTTGAATCTTCAGACAGAACCATCCTTTTCCAAAAGGAAATAAATAATATCCTCTCATATCTCACAAACAAATTTGTTTTTCTCAGATTGTTGGAATTTCATATTAGTGTGTATGAGTTAAGACAATGGTAGTGACTGAAGAAGAAGAAGAAGAAGAGGAAGTAGTCAACCGGTAACAGTCCACTCACTTTGGACTGTCAGCATTTGTCATGATTAACATGAACGCTTCTTATTTAACAAATGCTGACGGTTTGAAGAGATTGCGACTATAGCTGCCGAGTGTGCAGTGAGCACAGCACGAGTGCTGGAGGCAGGAGCCAGGGACAGCTCTCTCGCCTTGCTCGGCTCACTCACACCGCAAGGTCTTGCCGCATATAAATCAATGGCTGCTCTGGTTGGTTGCTGCGGATGTGCTATGCACAGAATTCATCTATCCAGAACGCGATTAGCCGAGAAATAAATCTTGCCGGGTGCCGGGCTAGTGAGTGAAGCAGTTGGGCGCAGTTAGGGCTACACTTTACACTAACACGACGAGCGTGCAAAGTGGGAAGTGCGCAACGACTGACTCGGGACGCAAAAGCGTCTTGCACCGTCTTGCACTAGCACCGTGCAAGACACGTGATGCTGAAAACTGCTGACGCTGGTGCTGATAGGGAACAATGTCACACTAGAAAACCAGCCATCTATCGGGTGAGCAACATCCCCGCTAACATACTGCTCATAAGTTCTCAGCAGGGTGCGATTGACTCCACCTGCATAGACTGCTAACAAGTAACTTTCGCCAACAAGTATTGAATCACATTCTATTCGCGATGTGTCGCATTTCTACAGTATTATCATACTTCTAACTATTGAATAGATCCATAATATTCATTCAAAAAGCGAAATCCTTAAAACTTTCAAAACTAGAGATGTACACTTGAGCTCTAGGCTTGTGCATGGGCAATGACACGGATGATGATGTAAAGATGAGTGTACCTACATCATTAGGTTGGATCCGAACTTCCAGATGTGTTATAATTTTATTTTATGCATAGTTTCATTACTCTCCCACTCCTACCATCAAGGTCTAGTTATAATTTTCAAATTTGAAATAATACTGCAGTTCAATTTCAAACGTTCCTTTCCATTTCTGATTATTCCATTGGCTAGCCATCATGATACCAGCATAAATCGTATAAATTGAAAGTGAAACCTAGAAACGAATTAACCTCAATCTTTGGTTAACATAAACACTCTATCACAATTTTTTGGAGAGAAATAGTACAGGCTCAGCCTAGTTTTTACTCAAAACTATATGATGATTATAGTGTTTTGTACAATGAATGGATTAATAAAAATAAATAAATAAATTACCACTAGATTACAAATTAAGATATGTTTATTATGAAGAAAGTTTAATTATCTGTGAAATTACCAATCATTCTCTTTGTCACTAATTTGAATCCTAATCACATTATTCAGAACATGCGCTCATATCATTGGAGCTTCTACAATAATAATTGAACATGAAACAGGTCCTTATTTAGGAGCTAAAATGCAGGGGGAGAAAAAAAGGAAAGTCACAGTGGAGTAGTGCTATAAATCTCACATAATTAGCTCATTCGGAGATGAAAAGCAATGGAATAAACTTCAAAAACGGTAACTTCAAAAATGATAAGAAATGATAAGTTTATTATTATCATTATGGAAGATAATAATATGGTTACACTCTTATTCAACTGTGCTAAAGTGAAACTCGGTATAAAAGGGTTTCCTTGAGGTGCTTACAGACTTATGCTCCACGAACACGAACTTTTCACTTTCCTTGAGCTTGTGCAATATTATCTGTATTTGTACATTTGTATAGAAACAGTATGTTTCAAAGAAATAGTCAGCTGATGAAAAGCGAAATGCACGTGTTCGTGGCACAAAAGTCTGTACGCATCTTTATGTGTTTCTCTTTTAATTCGAATTCATACACCCAAAATATATGATCATTTGATAATAAATTCTCGCAATAGATTCCATTCTCAATGAATTTTGCCGCAGGTTTTACAGCGTGGATTCAAATTTAGAAAACACTGTTGGCACTAGAAGACATCTCGTGTGTGTTTACAACGTGGTTAGGAGTTGAATTTGGAATATTATCACATCCAGTGTGGTGTGCTGGGGGACAATAGAATTCAGCTGGGCCACAATAATTGTAAGCATATAAGGCCGACCAGAATGGACACAGTACACAGAAATTCAGTGGACAGTGGCAGAGTAGTCAGTGGCTCAGGCATGGTATGCAGTAGTTGAGCACACATACCCACACATACACACACGCACGCCCACTGTACTGACCGACACTTAATGAAACCTTTTCTCATCAAACCGCACACAGCAAACCTCAACCGTATTTCCATTTCAGGAGAACTTCTAGTCCATTTCATCAGATGATACAACGCGATTTAATTGAATTCGGCCCTTGAAGAAAATGAATCCTGACTCGGCAGTAGTAACAATGTGCGTTGTCATTCATTCTCTTCAATCTCTACTGAGTCCCAATTACGTCGGAGGTCGGATAGAAATCAAAATTCAGATATATTATGTAATCTGCGGACCTTAGAAGAAAGTTTGAGCTCATTTGTATAATCTCATTAAACACATTTCAACATTAAAACATGTTCACATAACAGAACAAATTTTAACAATATTCATGAAGAGTTGAAATTATTCATGTTTCTAAATGTGATCCGTTCATCATATTATATTTGTTTTTTCACATCAACCTGGAGAAGGATTAAAAAAATTTTTGAGTATCTTTAAGAGTATTGGAGGGAAAACACATTAATTGAACAAGTCAGAAATCTACAAGCAGCTTTCTAGATTGGCCTGGATGACGGAATGGATCTCATAATAATGTGATTCTCATCACTTTACCATGATAACGTTGTTTTAATATGTTATCATCACTGGTAGTTCTGTGAACAGTTTACCTCGTGCAGTTATAAACCACAGCCTCCTCTAAAACTGTCCATCAGAGTAAATTCTGTGTTGTTGTGTCGGCGAGATATCGGTATGGAAACGGCCAGTAGCTGATTGGGTTGACGTATCGACAATACTAAAATACTAATCATTTGTTGTAAACAACAATCACATAAAGAAAATTTCCTACAAAACATACTGTAAACTGGTCTGCCCGAGTTGAGAAAACAAAGAAAGCTCAAGAGAAAATACCATGTTATTTGGAATTGTTATAATTGCATGTAAATCTTTTCTTTCATTTTCTTAAAAATGAAAAAAATTCAGAAAACCTTATATATATATATATATATATATATTATATTAAAGTATAAAATTATATGTTCCGCATTCACAGCGAAACGCAGCAATTGATTTTCATGAAATTTGGCAGGTATTAGGTCGATATATATATATATATATATATATATATATATATATATATATATTTATAGCAGATAACAGAAAACACTTTAAAGTTTTATAATATAAATTGAAACAGGATACACACGACAGAAATAGATTAAAAACACTTAAAAACTCATATTATAAACGAAAATTTTCGAGAGCTGGGCTCCCTTTGTCAATCAAAAAGGGATTGACAAAGTTCCTTTTGATTGACAAAGGGAGCCCCCACCTCTCGAGAATTTTCGTTTATAGTGTGAGTTTTCAAGTGTTTTTAATCTCTTGAAAATCAATTGCTGCGTTTCGCTTGAATGCGGAACATATAATTTTATACTTTAATACAAAAAGATAAATGCAAAACCGTCTTATATCTTAGACCTCACTACGCTCGGTCAATTATTCCCATCAGGAGTCAGTGAGAGTGTTAATTTCTGACTGATTCAGTTTGAAAAAGTTGAGAAAAGTTTGAGTGGTTCTCCAGTGAGTTGAAGGTTCTTTTGTGAGGAGGAGGAAGTGGGTGGTTGATGGGTGAAGAGATGGGAGGCATGTGAGTTGGCTGGCGTTCTTATTGGAAGAAACTGTGGGGTAATAAATGATGATGAATTGTGGTGCTCCTCCGGCTGGCTCTCTGCTGGCTTCTACGTGACACTCATCCTTATTTAAAAGCAGAACTAGTGGCGAGGGCTGCAATGATTCGGCAAGGGGGATATCCCATAACTTTAATGCTAATATACTTCTCTTATGTGCTTATTCCATCTCACCTCACCTCATCACCAACACCTTTTTCCACTAGTTTCACTTCCTATGGCAATGGAATGGAATCCTAATTTATCCCTAGAATAATCTCTCTTGAAATTAATTCAACTTTCATTGTCCTATAGCTTATTCGATTCCCATTTGCTGCACTCCAAGAATAAATAATAGACTCTGAATTCAGAGAAAGCTATTCCAAGAAGAAAACGATCGATCCTCCTGCCGTAGCCTACATATTTAATAGTTAATACATCCTTTTATATAAATATCTATGATACAAATTGAGCTGGTCTATGAGAGTAGAAGATAGCTTTAGGACTACAAGCTTCAGTCTAAGACTAAATTTATTAAATCTTCACAAGAATCCACAAGAGATGAACAAATAGCTCTGTAGTTTTTCAAAAATATTTATCAAAGGATACCCACTCTGAATAATTTTATCAAGAAAAAAGAAACTAGAGAATTAAAACATTCTTATGACTGCTATAACATTTCAAACTGTTTGTTAAGGGGTACAGCAGAATATTATAGTAGAGCCTCTCACATTTTTTTTTCAACAGCAGGTTGGTTACTTACCATCAAAGTTGAAATATTCAGGACAGTTCTCATTTTCGAAAATATCTTCCAGTAGTAAATCCACCAGTATTTTTTAAGAATCTCGAATACGCTGATCTGCACAGAATGAGAGAGCACTTAGAGCGGCTACAGCCTGCTGCTGTCCCCTCGACAGTTTAGTTTAGACCTGACTCGTCCACAGGTGACGCTCTTTTTCATGGATGAGGTAGGCTACTGAGATCTGTGGATGGTGGATCTGCGGTAGGTGCTCTTGTTTCAGATCTCTCCAAAGCTTCTGATCTTTCAAATATAGAGATATTGATAAAAAACATAATATGGTTTTGATGTACAGTACTCGCTCGAATTGTTTCCATTCTACTTCGATGAGAGGTATTAGCTGGCTGGTTTAATCACATTCTCAGTCTTTCCTATATTATTCAGAAAGAATAAACACAAGGAGTCGGGTCTCTCGAGTACTATAGATGAGAATACTACTCAAGAGTAATAGAGGGCAGAATAGCTTACCTCTAGTATTTTAATTTTGAATCAGAAGAAGACCAAGGAAATTCCATTCAAAACGGAACAAAACCATTATTAGAAACAAGAGATGACAACATAGGTGCATCTATTCGCATAATATTTTCCAGAGATTGATATGAATTCATTCTAAAAAATTACTTATCAGACAAATTTTGAATAAGAAAGAACTATAATGAAAATATTGTAATTAGCTGTACATATCTTCTAAAGTTTGGCGATATGAAAATGCATTTTTGACAGAGTCTTGATTAACTGCGAATATGTTATTGGAAGATCAAAATGTTGTTCAGTTGTTTGCGGATAGAGTATGATTGAATTCAATTCATTACTGAGCTCAATCCGAATCAATCAACAGCAGACGGAGATGGGAGCTGAAGCTTCTTCATCCCACTCTCACAATAGGAATGTGATATGCAGCACACAAGGGAAGGATTGTATTTCAGTCGGCTTCGAAATTAATGGACTGCATGAGGCATGTGGTTCGCTCAAGCCACGCTAATATATCCTCTTATCCCACACCCAGAAAATTATAACATCATATTATAGATAATTAGTATATTACATCATATATATTCTAATTAGTATATTACATCACTACCACTCTTATATTATCATCATATCCCAGAAACACAATATATACACTGTCAGAGCATGTATGGCAAAACGTACCGCTAACTTTTTACCTCGAATTAGCACAATTGAACAAGCAGATCTGTAAAAACTGAGAGACCACTTCACCATGATGCTTTATTTTTTTCTCCTTCGACCTGATCAACGTTATTGTATCAAAATAGAGCGAATAAAGTCTGCACAGCAACGATATCCTGAAATTTGTCTCACAACTGCATCTAAACTGGAATACCAGTCATTAGTTTTGACTTGGTCAGTCAGTCATTGATACTGTATTTATGCTTCAAATTATATTGATGTGGAAATGATATTTGTGTTATATTTCTGCTGTATGAATCAATACAAAACACTTTTCTAAATAAATTTCAAATATTCATATAGAATGGAAGTTGTATTGTATTCACTTAGTATACTGAGCGAATGGGACCCACTATTATCCAATTGCAAAGCATTTAAGTTCAGTAAAATGCATACCCGATTTCTAGTGATTTACGATAATAATACTGGTATGAATCAAAATAATGGTTGGAAAAACTGAACATTGCACAGATTTCACAAAATATGACAAATAATGTATCACATTACGATACATTATTCGATCTGAATTTTATTATCAAAACTGCGGTGCACAGTCACATAATATCATGTACCGAGTTTTTTAAAAAGCCATAAATAGTTTAATAATCGATAAATAATATTTATTTTCACCTTTTTATACTACCTTTTTATAATCAGGAACCTCTATAATCAGGTACATAGTGTCATAAAGAACGAACCAAACAATATGGAGTGTAATGAATATTCATTATACAAATCGAACAATAGCATTTGTCATGCCATCCATGATAATCGTGTTTATCATAATAACAATTTGAATTCCTAAATGTGACAATAACTTGAATGAAATTCGCTAACGACCAGAGTATGGAATTCCAGTCATTGATATCAGTTTCAGGGAATAGTATTGCTGCTTCATTATACCAGTAGAACAATGCGATCTCAGCTCATCTGTATTGTATAATGGCAGGCCATGAAGCATGCCTTTTGCCAATATGAGATGAACCTCAATTCTCAATTATTAGATTTCCTCAACACATTCCAGAGTAAATTCTAATTAGTTTATTAATTTCTAGCTACTGGTAGATTCTCCCTTCCTGTTTTAGATTTTGGTTAGCAATTCATAATATTCATAATTGAATTTACAAGCCCACGTCATAGCATAGACAGAATATGAACAAATATCTCTACATTCTTATTCAATGATCATAATCAATGATAGTAATCTTTAAAACCAACCAATTTATTTATCCTGTGTTCAATATATGAGTCTTGAATTTATGAGAAAACTTCCTATTCATTTGAAAAATTGTGAAGATGTCGATGTTTTTCAGAAGGAGCTTTTTGATGGTTGGAGTATTCTATACCAAGGAAGAGTTTGTGTGTAGAGAGGCTTATTTTGTGTAATTTTTTCTCTTTTTTGTGTTATCCGTTATTAATTTTGACATTTCATATACTCTGATAAGTGTTTCTGGAAAGCTTCTGAGAACAAACAAACAAGTGTTATTACATGTTTTACTATCGTATTATGTTGGTTAGTAATATTCTTCCTTTCTTCGTCTCACAAACCAACGTAAGGGAATTACGTCAAGTATCTTAAAATATTAAGGTACGACGATTTCATGAAGAACTGATAAAATGTTTTGATTGAGATTTTTTTCACTGTTAACCAATCTAGATAAAGATGTCGTCACATAAGTGTATTAGTCGGTCAAATGGATTAAAAAAGGGTAACGGTGGCGGTGGTGATGACTGGTGATGGTTGGGTGGCGAAAGCCTACTGGTGACCAGTGGAGTTGGAGTTGTGCACAACTGTTTATTGTAGCGTGCAATTAGAATCGTCGAGCAGAGACACCTGAATGCACCGAGCAGCATGCATCCGTGTGCGTGTCGACATCTGTGTGCGGCTGAACTTTCCCCTCCACCCCTCCACCCCTTAAACCGGGTTCATATCAAATGCAAATATCCCGGTGCCTTCCTCTTCCCCGCCCCGCCACACCATAGAGATGCCCTTGTCATTTCGACCATATACATGCAAATCTACCGAAATTGGTTCGAGTTGGGCTCGTACGAGTGACGCTCAATGTAACGCACGAGCACATGCTAGCAGTTTGTTTTGAGCTTTATAGGTGTCAGCCAGAAAGGAACCATCCTCTGCACAGTACTGGCGTAACACAAAAACAGGTCGTATCTGAAGCGGTTCATACAGGGAGCATGTTTCCAAAACAAGTTATTACAAACGAGCAGAAAAAATATTGAAGCATTTCAATAGTTTCATTGAATGGAATTTCTCGTAAATTTTAAAGAAAGTACGCCTAGTAAAGTTCCCACGTTTGCAAAACCAGCTTCTGAATTGAAGTCTCTATGTCAAGTTCAATAGTTAATCTACCCAACCAAAATTTTCCTAATTAATAATATATTTAAATCCATTCTATTATTTTAGCAAATTGCAGAATGTGAAAGCTTGAAGGAGAATCAATATTCAAGGAAGAAATAAACTTGGCTTCAGCAAGAGGACTGTCCAAAATTATTATAAAATATCAAATGGCTTTCGTCTTCCTCTTTCAATTCGTGAATAAAGTTTTTTGTGGTGCTGTCTATTCTGCCAGTGTAATGGAATGAGTTGAAAGAGAAGTGAATTCCTTCCACCTCTCGTTTCATTCACTGTAAAACGCCTTCCTATGATTCATTAAGGCAAGGAGGGCTGGACAAGGGTAGACGTTTCGTTTGAATTGAAAATAGAGCCACCCCCTTTTCCCCCTTTCACTCCATCTCTTCTTTCATGTCGCAAAGGCGGCCTGATTAATCAAATTTCCAATTCTGAATGCAGCCAATTGCATTTGTATTCCGCTTGCCAACGGCTTGCTCCTAATTCTGTTACTCTCCTGATGATTTTTGTATATCCATTCCAATAATACTCTACTCTACAGGGATAAGGTGCATCAACACTAGAATACTGGGAGAGATAGAATCGAATAAAACACCAAGATTATAATTATATCCAATCAAGATATCAACTTTATTGATTAATCAATAAATCATGGACTCATACTGATTGATAAAGATATTGTTGCTTTTCAATATTCTTCTGTTCATACTATAGTAAGTTGAGTTTTCACCAGAGATATTCTCCAGAGACTTGTAGTGTATTTTTTCAAAACATGATCGACCCCACACAGTGTTGCCTATTATGTTCAACCTCCCTCGGCAAGATAAATTATTTCATGTTTCTGAACCGACTAAAATATGACATTATCCTGTCAAATTGAATTATGAATTAATTCCATGGTTCTATGATCAACGCGAATATTGATAAATTTGGAGAAACAATGATTCAAAATACAGCTTGAGTTCTAATAGAGCAATATAATTTAATTCCTCTTTACTCTCTATGATATTATTAATGATCTTGATTCAAAGTAAATTTGCTCTCAGCAAGCAATTATTCTGTTGGACAGATTTTTGATCTTGTGCTCGAGATCTTGATACTGTATTCATGATTGACAAAATAATTCTCGTCAGGATTATCTCTCTATTTCTATTCGTGCTATTTTTATTGAATTCCCATAGAGCCCCAAACTAGAATGAGATCAGAATGTAGGTAGTTACCTGTATCTTGCATATTTGAATTTGAATTTATCTGTATTCAAATAACATTATTCGAAGGCATAGTCCCAAGTTGATATTGCAGATAGGATTTCTGGACTCTGTCAATTTTAAAATCAACCTTCATTCCCAATATAATCTTACTTGGATTATAGATCCGTGAATAGAGGAACAAGAGAACCTATACGTGTAAAGAGTACGTATTGACCGAGCGAAGTGAGGTCCAAGATTCAAGTCGACGATTTTGCATTTCTCTTTATGTTTATATGTTCCGCATTTACGGCGAAACGTGGTAATAAATTTTCATGAAATTTGATAGGTATTTTCCTTTTTAAATTGCGCGTCGACGTATATACAAGGTTTTTGGAGATTTTGCATTCCAAGGATAATATGAAAGGAAAAGTAGCCTCCTTCATGCGCGTCTTACTCCTTCAGAGTAAAAATCAGAATATAAAATTATTCATCATAAATCAGCTGGCGAGTGGATTATAAATTGCATGCGATGACGCATGCAATTTTATGCAATTGGTATGTAAATGTGTGCAATTGGTTGTTTCTGTTTGTCATAACCTTAAGAATACGTTTCTGAGCTTTAAAAATTAAATCTATCAAGTTATAATTTGCTGCACCCCAAACCAACAGTCCATATCTCAAAAGTGACTCTACAAGAGTGAGAAATATACTATTTTAATCATATCTTTACTAATTATATAACGAAGCTGGTAGAACTTATAAATGAACTTTCTTATTTTTTTAGTTGTGTACGATATATGCTCATCCCATTTCAATCGAAAATCTACAATTATACCTAGATTTTTAACATTATCATAGCGCTTATCGAAACTGTGATTGTCCTCTCATTAAGCGCTCTGATAATGTTAAATATCTAGGTATAACTGTAGATGATCGATTGAAATGGGATGAGCATATATCGTACACAACTAAGAAAATGAGAAAGCTCATTTATAAGTTCTACCAGCTTCGTCATATAAGTAGTAAATATATGATTAAAATAGTATATTTCTCACTTGTAGAGTCACTTTTGAGATATGGACTGTTGGTTTGGGGTGCAGAAAATTACAACTTAATAGATTCAATTGTTAAAGCTCAGAAACGTATTCTTAAGGTTATGACAAACAGAAAAAACTGTTTCCCAACAAGTGAATTGTTCACCGAAAGTAGAGTTCTCAGCGTCAGACAGTTATACGTATTAGTTTTAGTAATTTATATTGAGAAGAATACAAGTTTTACCGATTCAATTTTCCATAGCTACAACACCAGAATTAGAAATCTGAATTTTCTTCTCGTTCCCAGAATGAACACAGCTTTTGGTCAGAGATCTGTACAATATTAAGGTCCTAGAATTTACAATAAAATCCCGCAGAACGCAAAGGACGAAATAAATATAAATAGATTTAAAAGAGCAGTACGGAATTGGTTATATATGATACTGGCATTTACCAGACCGAGGAGCTCATTGTGAATAGGATATAGAATGAACTACTGTCTTCTTTTTATTCTATCTTTAATAACTAACAAACCTTTATAACTAAAATTACTAATTACATTTTTTATACATGATTTAGTAAAGAATATTATGATCAGCTCGACACAAATTATAATAGTGGGGTATCATAATTAGAACTAAGCTTAGTATCAGCAATTTTGTATGTATAATAATATAACAACTATGTACATGTTTTGTCAATAAACTCCTCTGGTTGCGATTCATTGGCAATCAGAGAAATTATCAATTATTCAAAATCTCAATGTAACTTAGTGAAAAAACAGCTTTTGTGTGTGCTGTTGCATGCAGTGAGGCATGCAATTGATAACTTGAAGTATCATAGTATTTTCTCCCGACTCTTCTCTGCTGTCAACTCGGTAAGCTTTTGATGATAGTAGCATAGCTTACATCAAATTATCAGCACTATCGATACAGCAACCCAAACAGCCATTAATCATTTATACACCGATATCTCGCCGACACAACATGACAGGAAAGAATTTATTCTGATGGACAGTATTAGAGGAGACTGTGGTTTATAACTGCACGAGGTCTGCTGCTTACGGAACTACTAGTAATATTCTATCGATATATAACGAAAAAAATAGAGAGGGGATTCATTCCCATTCTAGAGTCAGAGGAGACGAAAAAATTGGATATGTACAATGCAATCTTTCCACTTGAAATAATGTTATGTTAACAAGTAACTTCTCACTGATAGAATAATTGACCGAACGCAGTGAGGTCTATGTTTTAAATTGGATTTTCTTTTGTCTGTTTGTATGTAACGCATTTATGGCCAAACTTGTTGATAGAATTCTATGAGATTTGGTAGGAATATTCCTTTTTTAATTAAGCATCGATGTATACTCAAGGTCTTCCGAAATTTTGCACTTTATATCGGTGCATTTTGGCACAAATAAAATTCATTCATTGAAATGGATTATTAGGTCTCATTTAACGAAACCAGAAACCAGAAGTCGTTTTTAATCATTTAATAAAGATAATAATATTGTATTTGAGGTTAGGTTAATAGCGCTTGTCAGCAACATCAACAGCGATCAAGCTGTACATCTGAAATTCAGTCAGATACTTTCTAGCAAAATAATTGCAAGTAAACAGTACTCAATAAAACGAGGACAAAAAGGGTTTTGTAGATTCTAGCATGCTAAATAAAGGACATAAACGTTTAAAAGCATATATAAGTATTTATTGTATATATACGAGCAAATAAAAATCTTGAAAATATAATAAAAATAAAAAGGAAATGGGATCTAGTTTTATTAGGCGTATTAATACAATAGCACATTTTGTACAAAAACTGGTGATGTACCAATCAGAATCCAGTATTTGGTAGGCGCTAAAGTAAATATTTCAAAAAGTCACCACGTGGTCTTTTTTAAAATTATAAAAATATATAATTATTGTAAAATGCATGTGTGTTTGTTACTAGCATTGGATCAAATCTAAGTGTGAATATATTCATATATACCTTATTACTATGCCTTTGTATTACAAACTATTTGACAGTATCAAATTACGTCATTGGGGATTTGTTGAAATCCACCAATAGCAGAAGCTATGCAAATTTTATGTAAATTTAGAAATAGGAAGAGTATCGCCGAAAAAGAATAAGGGAGATAACCTGCCCACTTGCTTGCCAGAGATCGACCGGGACACCAATCAATATGAGAGCATTCCTGTTAAGTAATCGACATAACTCAGTGAAGTCACTCTATGACATAAGTTATTAAAGTGATTATTCCCATTGGAGAAGACGACAGCAGCCCACCAGGAATAAGGCATAGGACACACGAGGCGAATCCATGCCACATCTTTAAATTAGTGAAAAATCAGCTCACGTGAGTTGTTAAATATTTTATAGGCCCTCAGTGCAACGAATTTATAGAAATTTGGAAAAGCTAGCTCGTCGAAGGTTACATTTAAAAATCAAGCTTGATTTAAACTAATTTGCGTAAGTAATTATGAATAAGGGAGAAGTCTTATTGAGAACATTGATGAGAATTAAATATTCAAGTATCTGTCACTATTTAAATTATTACATATGCCCATTTAATGTATTTGTATATCAGTATTATTTTAAAAGGTGCGGAGCCCCCTGGCTAGACGGATATGGCGAGCGAAGCGAGCCTGACGGCTAGTATTCTATAAAGGACGAAGGTGTAAGTCAATTTGTTGTTCAACGAAAAACGATCGTAAAAAGGTTCGAAGAATACGTGTTCAAAATTTGAAGCTGATCGATCAATTCTTTCTAAAGTTATTGTGGAACATAAAAACAGACGCACAACGACTTTGGCCTACAGTGAGTCAAAAGTGAGAACTCGCTAACGCTCGTTCAATTATAAAAATATTTTTTTACTTTTTTTCTTGCTGGATGATGCTCACATAAAAATTTCTTGTAAGAATCCGTTTTCGGAAACGGTTTTCGAAGGAGGCATGAATGTAGGGAGGTAATCATTTCCGATTTAAACAATCGCACACGTGATTTCCAATCAAAAAATCATGTTATCATGAGATACCAGAAATCAACCTTGACAGACGCTCAAATTAATGTGAGTTTATCAGTTTCAGGATGTAAAAAGAAAATTTCGTGTGTGTTTATGATTCTCAACTCTATTATCTGAGCTTGTGACTGAGGAGAATGTAAACATCATGATGGAATCCTCCATAAAGATACATAAGAACTTAAGAGAGTCTCAAGTTTGCTACAGTATTGTGAGAAATTCAATAAAATTATAATTATCATAGTAGTTACCTGATCAAATGCAGCAGATAAAACCGGAAAATATTCAAGGATAAGTTTACTGTCCTCACACAGTTGAACGTAATTATTTCACCTGGAAGAAATATTTTTTTTTCAATAAGTGTTTACATAAATATTACAAACACCATTTATTTTTCTAATTTCATTAATAAAGAATGTTCCACGAGGAACGCAATCCGAGTGACAAAACCTATTTCTCTTCATATGAGAATACATTGCATCTTTAAGTGAGAAGTAGTTGAATGATCCCCCGGCTTGTGATGATATCATTCTAAGGGAGTTCTCAGTCAGGTGACTGGAACAAACGATTCTTAATGAACTCTCTGTAGTTATTATTATGTTTGTTTTCCATTTGGAAATAATAGGGATATATCACTCGTATAATGCATTATAGGTAAGGACAGATAAGTCGGGAGATCTTATTATGTATCATATTGAACTTCCTGCTACACACAAACCTGTAGTCTTGTAGGGGGTTTCTTTTATAACTTATTGTACTGTAACTCTCAGTTTTGTATGTAACATTCTGGGAAATAGATTTTTTGAATCTACAAACTTTTATGAATTTTGATCAGAGTCACTCTCTGAATTGGAAACGGACGTTGATTATGTGTTACAAAGTGACGCTCGTCAAAAGTGGTTGAAAAGGAAACTAGAGCTTTAGCACAAAATATATATATATTATATACTGAAATGCCCCCATTTGATTCCAAATGCGATCATATGTCATGTATGGAGATAAGATTGAGCCATGAATGGCAATTTGGAAAGATGAATGATATTGTTATGATAATAACTGAGAATGGATCATGTTTGGAACCGCGTTTGAAAGAACATGACGAAACGAGGACTTTTGGAAATCACGAACTTGAATGGAGAATATTATGAGGTTATCCATTACTATAATTATTTATTATTGATTGAATTCACAGTATTTCTAGAGCGAAGAGTTGAGCAGATTTTCCAAATTTTCCAACATTTTGTGTGATTGAAAATTCCTGGTGCTCAGTGGAAAATTACAGTGGATGATTAAATGTTATCCATTTCAGTAAACAGATTCAGTTGACGCTTCAAGTGTGTTGAAATTTGCCTAAATTGCTTAGATTTTGCCTAGCCTACGCACAGGTTTTATAACTATGTACGCTCACTTCCAAGAAGTTGTGAATTTCTTTTCAGTTGTTGAATTGTAAATCATTGGGTATGATATAATATTATAGAGTATCTCATTTATTGTATTCTTATTTTCGTATTATCTTTCATATTTTACAATAATTATTAAGCACTGAAACATTGAAAGTTTTGAAAATAAACACAATCTTGACGACTTTCGACTTGACTATTTCGTTCCTGGTAGATTACATTCACAAGAACTCCAATAATAGAAGTTAAATTATTTTACTTGAACAAAGGTGTCAATTCTATATTACTAATAAAATAATAGACTATCGATCCTTCTGGTCATCCTATTTGCTTCAACACACATCATTCTAGAGGCCGAATTCTTGTGCATGTTAATGTAGGCTGCTGGAGGTTATTTCGCAAATTGCAACCGGAGAATGGAAATGTAAGTTTGGAGGATTGAATGAAAGAAATGAAGGATTCTTCGAGGCACGTTCATGAACATACACATACACACTGAATCAATGTGCTCCAGCAAAGAAGAGGCATTTCTCTAGAAAGAACTCTAGTTGTGGGAGACAAGGAAAAGAGAGAGGAGGAAGAGAAAAGCCTGATAAATGTGCAAGAAAGTGATTCCTTGGAAAAGAAGACTCATACTCGAGCAAATGTACTTTCGAGGAAGTCTTTGCAATGTCAAGTGGCAGACAAAGCCTGAAAAATTTATCTCATTATTCGAACTTTCTTCTCAAATGAACCTATACGTTACATAATATATATCATACATTGGAAGTACCCACTGTAATAGCATGATGATTATGATGATGACTATATATTTTCACTACAAGTATGTGACTTCATTAGATTCGATAGATTTTCGTTTAATAATTATAATTACTTCATTAGCATTTGAATAATTGCAATATCTCAGTAATTTCCATCTGTAGACTGGCTGGCCGCTATGGCTTCGTATAAGAATGAGCGCTGCTATCCAGAGATTGTCAGTTTGTAAGGGTAAGCATTTCTGACCGGCAATTAGGAGGTACAGGGTTCGACTCCCGGACTGACAAATAATTTTTGAATAGTGGCGCTCATCGAATTACCATCTGTTCACCCTGTTGTCAATATTTGCAGTAGCAGAAGTCTTCGGGGTGAATTACAGCATTTAATTTGGATTTTCGTTTAATAATAATTATCAATTTATAAGCATTTTAATAATTGCAACATCTCAGTAAATTTCCATCTGTATCCGGATAATTTAAAGATGATAGCCACAGATAAAAGAGATCATAATAGGTGGTTAAATATATTTTTAGAAATTGCCCACTACCTTAGGGTTATGTTGCAGTTACGAAAAATTATCTCAATTTTGGATCGAATTAATAAGTTCTATTCGATTATTTAATTGAATTTGAAGTAGGCTATATATATTTTTATAGGTTGACTGAGGGAAAGATACTTGTATACTATATGGGCTTGCATGTAGTGCAAGAAGATTTAGTGCCACTAAGTTGATAGAAATTGTAATGATATAGAGCTCAATTTGATGAAGCCTGTGAGAAAGCGAGGAAGGACAGGGAGATGTTGGCGGTGGGTGAGATAGGCCAGTTTCACACGGCAGAATCCTGGCTCCTGAAGATCATATTTCATATTTCGCAGCTCTCCTTTGTTTTCACATGGAGATCTTACAATTAAGCTGACAGATCTTACAATTGAGCCGACGTTTTCTCAAAGTATGACTAATCACTTTTCCTCAAAGTCTAACTTCCTTAAAAATATAGATAGAAGATTTCTGATTTCGGATATGGATTCAGCGAGCCCAAATTCTTTAAAGCATAAGTTCCATTTTCAAAAATACCCGTAAATAAGGGAGTTATAGCTTTTTTTAATATAACTTTCCATTATCTTATGATTATATAGTAAACGTACTAAGATAATAATACTCCTGCCTCACGGAGGGACAGGCAAATGTTTCAAGAAGTTTTTAAACTCCTGAAAAGTTTAGACAAGAACATTTTCAATTTCCAAAAGTTCTAGTTTTCAGAAAAAAGCTTTGAAAAGATGAATTCAAATATGAAATCAGAAATCATCTCCACTCATCACCCAATAAAATACGAGGAAAAGTAATCTTGTACAGTAAACTTCACTGAATTTCAATTGTCATTGAACAATCTAATTTATCGGGTTCAAATCGTTGAGTATCACTTAAAATTTCCATTATTATTGACTCTATTTCTTTGCAACAATCAGAAAAATCTATATCTCACCCACCGCCAACATCTCCCTGGCCTTTCTCGCTTTCTCACAGGCTTTATCAAATTGAGCTGTATATCATTACAATTTCTATCAACCTAGTGGCACTAAATCTTCTTGCACTACATGCAAGCCCATGTATACAAGTATCTTTCCCTCAGACAACCTATAAAAAATATATATAGCCTACTTCAAATTCAATTAAATAATCGAATTGAACTTATTAATTCGATCCAAAATTGCAATGAGCAAACGTCGGCCTAATTGTTAGATCCATCGGCTTATTTGTAAAGCTCGATGCACATTTGCGACGCTAGCCAGTCGCGTTTTTACGAGTGGAGCGACTCTCTGTTGGCGGCCAATTTCAGTTCAGTGCACACTTGTGCGTATCGACAGCGTCTCACTGTCGAGCGACGTCAATTTGTACTCAGCAATTTTCGCGGCTTGGGCAACTTGGCCATTAATCGAGATAGGAAAGTTCTGATTTCGAATTTTCAAAGTTTTTTATGATTCCGGATGTCAGCAATTATTATAAAAATCACAATTATTGAAGGGATCAATTATTCATCGGCAGTAATAAATAAATTAATCGGTTGATAACTAAAATATAGAGATAAAACAAATGAAGAGGAAGTAGTACAGAATTTTAAAAAAGACCTTTTTCTTCTTTTCAAAATACAATAAACCTCAAAATTATAAAACCATTAAAATAATTTGAAAGCACTTACTCCCATCTCCAGGTGAAAATTCAAAATGAATAAACATCAGTGTTGACTTAGTATTCAAAATATTAAACATTAAAAACCTTATATTATGTTTTATAATCAACATATTGATAGACATTGTTTTAATAATATGGAACTAGTCAATACTAATTCAAATTCATTTTATTTTGCCATAACATAATACAGATTAATAAAATAAATATTCTAACTTACATAATGGCACTACCAGCATACAACTTGTGCGCCGGCAGTGAGTTCGAATAACTAGGTACTGCAAATAAGTCAATAGAAAGAAAATAGAGCTCATTCAAACCACTAAAATAACTGAAATTACGAAGACTAGGTCACATCTCAATCTTTACAAACGACAAGACAAAGTAACAAAATTACAAGCAAATGATGAATTCAAAAAGACAACTACAAGGAATATATGACATCTTATATTATGATGTTTATTTATTTCGAATTTGTACCTGAAGACGGGACAGAAAAAAGTCCCGAAATGTACAGTGCTTTAAATTATCAATTGTCAATTGTTCTATAATAATTCAAAAAACTATATAGTCCAGTCAATATAGGCATAAAAAAGGGGGTGTGATTGCAATTTATATTGTAGTTCTGATTTTTTATATATTATTTGGGTACATAAGAGAAGTCCAGAACCAATTTCTTCATGCAAAATTTCCTTGTGCTAGATACAGGGTGGCCCAAAAACCTCGTATTTTCGGCTCATTTCCGAGTTTTCAGCTATTTCTGCCAAATCTCGTAATCGGACAAAAATATTTGCTCTTGTCTTTTTTCTAGATCATAAGATTCTGAATAAAATGAGGTCATTCGGAACTCTATCTCCAATGAGTACTGAGTTATGATTTTTAAAAAATGAGTGAAATTTGAAGAGAAAATCAATTTTTGATGAATTTTATATTTTGATCAACAATATCTTCCGATTATTATCATTCAGATGTATGATTCAGGATCTCTCTGGGCGTATTTTTGCGCTCTACAATCTGAGATCAGATAGAGCGCTCTATCTCAAATAGATTTCCAGGTACACCTGACAACAATGCTCCTTGTATTGTGAATAACACCTTATTTCCAGCTTCAACCATCATCACCAACTACATTGTCTTCACATTTATATTTCGCACAATGACATGAGTTCAGGAGATCATGCTCTATGAGAATCACCCGCTAGATGCACTTCATTTCAGTATTTCCTAGTGGAGAGGCACGCTCAAGGACACCTCAAGGATCAAAATTTCAAACACTTATAACTTTTGACACAATGCTCAGATTCCATCGTACTACACTTCATTCTTCTCGGCTCGTCAAGGCAGTCCAAAATCATGCATCATAAGTCAAATTCGGTCGAGAAATGAAAAATTTATTGTTGAGTGTACTTAAGCACATATTCCAATACACATATAGAAATCGGCCATTTTTTGTGTAAAAGGTTTTGAGAAAACCGTGAAAAACATGGTTTTTTAGTGATTATCCGCCATTTTTCTCAAGAGTATTACGGAGCTCCTGCAATTTTCCCAGAAATGAGACTCATGTCAGTTGATAGGGCTTATAAATAGCTATCTAGGGTATAAATTTGAAAAAAATCGTTGGAGCCGTTTTCGAGAAAACCGTGAAAAACATGGTTTTTTAATAATTATCCACCATTTTTTCCGCCATTTTGAATTGAATTTTATTGAATTTCTTATTCTCGGATCCTCAAGGACCGTAAGTTGAAAATTTTAAGTCAATCGGTTAATTAGGAATGGAGTTATCGTGTTCACAGACACACACACACCCACACACACACACACACACACACACACACACACACACACACACACACACACCACACACACACACACACACACACACACACACACACACACACCACACACACACACACACACACACACACACCACACACACACACACACACACACACACACCACACACACACACACAGACCAACACCCAAAAATCATGTTTTTGGACTCAGGGGACCTTGAAAAGTATAGAAAACATAAAATTAGGGTACCTTGAATTTTTTTGGAAAGCAATACTTTCCTTACCTTTGGTAATAGGGCAAGGAAAGTAAAATGTTAAGTAAACAACTGAGAAGTGTCAACTGGAGAAGTGAGAGAGCAAGCACAGTGTTGCCATTATGCGAAAAGCATAACTGTCGTACCAGCTATCCTAAATTATCGTACTGTATATCGTGAAGCCATGTTTTGTTAATATAATGCCAGTTACTCAGAAAGCGTTTTTTTGTCGTTCGATGTTTTATATTCTGTTGAATGAAACATAATGTTATTTAAGAAGTTGTGCTGAACTTGGTAGAATTCACAAGAGCGGTAAAAAACAGTTTTACGAAAAACTATGTACATGTAACTGAATTCAGAAGATCAATACGATAATGTGTTCCATCAAAATTTAATGATTATCACAGAAATGTTTATGTGAAAAAGTTGGGCGCAAACCTACTGCCTTGAGGAGACAAATAAATTTATGAAAAGCTTGATAGCCTGAATAGTGATCTGATATTTGTTACACTTTTTAGTATAAAACATTATATGTCTCAGACCAATGTTTAATCTGTTTTGTCATTCGGCAGGGAAACGTTGGTTTTTCAAAGTTATCTTGCTCCCTTTTTTTGGGTATTTTCAGAAATCAAGATAAATATCCCACCAAATTTCCTAAACGGATACAGTGTAAGTTGTATTATAATAGCTACAGTACATACGTACTGTATAGTACAGTACCTGTTCGTTTCTACTGTATAATTATATGATAATAGAAAGCTTTATTAAAAACAGCCATAACTTCCTTGTTTTCGGATATTTTAGAAAATGGGACTCACGCTTTTCAGAATTTGGGGTCGCTGAATCCAAATCCGAAATCAGAATCTCTCTATCTTTATTTTCAAGAAATATAGATGTTGAGAAAAAGTGATGATCGGAGAGGCTTAGTAGGATCCTCATGTGAAAGCGGTGATTTGTCCGCTAGTATCTCGATCAAAACAGATTTCTGCTTGCCTCGAGGGGAAAAGACGTGACAAAAGACGGTTCCTGGCTCGGGATCACCATGTGAAAGACACGATTGGACTCAATGTACTTCGACAAAGATACATGAACACTGTTCAGTGTTCAAGTTGCACGTCTCCTATCGTGTGAAAGAGGCCATACACTGAGGCCATGAATCCATGGAGCAGAAAAAACTTGGGGAAGATTCAGCAGTGGAGAATCCTATCAAAATAAGAAAAGCTATGAAGGAATAGTTAGCGACCGAGCGATAAAGCTTACTTATCAGTAACTGTATATTAGATAAGAGTACCGTTCTGTACCGAATATTTTCTAGGAAAATTATTCAATAAAATTATAATTATTTTGCAAATAAAGCACGAATTATTTACGAATTGCTCATTGAATTTGAGGTTACACTTTGTTTACTATCGAACAGATGTTTAAAGCAGCCTGAACACAGCTGACTGATTCAAAGTATTGTCAAATGTCATGCCGGTTTTCATGCAAGGTAAAATATCATTCCTAAAAATTATAAAACTATCAATAAAGGACCAAGAATTTCAAAATAAAAAATAAAATGTATGTATTATCGTTGAAATTATTTATTATTTAAGAAATTATATTATATGTCAGGTCTTATTGTAACTAACTAGGTCATAGCATGAACAGTATATTATTGATAAAACGGCAGAAATTAATTATAACAGTCTCAAACATAATAAAATTTGTATAAGAATATTAATTTATTAATGATTAATTCAGCTGAACCACATGGTAATTAAATCTCTTTGGCAAGCCTAGGCCAATCATGGTGCATAGAAATAGCACCAAAAAGGTGATTGTTTGAAAGCAACACATGTTAATCTATTATCAGACAACAACCCTGCCTTATCATTTACGCTAGCACATGTACATTGTATGAGAGGAACTATGTCTAGAAGATTAAGCAGTTTTAAGAATTACATAAATAGAATTATTATTGTAATTAAAGGAATTATATTCTACTGCTTGCCACTGACGTCATGTCTACGTCACAAGCGTTCTACCAATGGCGAATTTTTATGCAAATTTATTACATCGAGATTCTCAGAAGAAAGGTCTAGCCAAGAAGCTTAGAGAAAAAAGACAGCACTTCCCTTTTGAAATCCTCACCGTTCAGATCTCTTTTTATAGTTACCAAGACCTATTTGTGAAAATTTCTTGTTCGATTTTTATATGTTCTATTTGTGAGCCGATATTTTAGGCCAATCTGTTTGTTATTTGTAAATTTATTTCCATCAATCGATAAATTAAAAGTTTAAAGTAAATTATCCCTAATTAATTCGGTGAAGGAGATATTTAAATTAAAATTCCACACGTGCTGAAACCGAAGCCTGGATTGCTGCCGATCAAACGATTTTTGATCTAAAGAAGAAAACCACGACCGCCAAGGAAATTCACGTGAGTTATAAGTTTTAAAAGGGGCCCCAATCTACGCTTCGAAAAATATTTCAGTGCAGAAACATAAATTTTTTCTTCGTTAAATTATTGGCCACGCCGACAAGCGCTTTTAGTTATTAAGAGCCTAAAATTTATTCAATATTTAATTTATACGAACTTGTAGTTAATTAGCTATCCTCCGCTGCCAGAACCACGACCCCGAGCAATTTTAAAATATTTTATAATTCATTTTTTTCACTATTTTTTCAAAACTGTTAAATCTTATCAATTGTAAAATTCTGTTGAATCACGCATGGTATCATGCAAGCACAAGAAAATTTTTAACTATTCTGTTAATGCCAAATTATTATTAACCTGTGAATCAAATTCTGAACCTGCACTGTATAATTACATATTTTATTATAATATATTTCAGTTTTGTTAATTCGCTTTCTGAGTTCGATTATTTCTTAAGCCTGTCAATTATTGTGTCTGATACGTTCTATATCATCAAGAACCGATCGAATACGATCATTGGAATAATTGAATTAAGCTGGATACTGGAACAGGTCTAAGTGGATGTAGCGAGTGGGGTCAGATCGAGATATTTATTCTTTGTCCTTACCTGCTCATATATCAGCTTTTATCTGTTACCTACCTCGACTTAGGAGCGAACACATCATTTGTACAGCAGATGCACCATTGACTCAGTACAAGATTCACCCTACATTATGTGAAGCCGTTAAATACCGCTCCACACTATGAATAAGAATTTCTTGTTTGCTCATTATGTTGGGAAAAACCAAGTGTCACTAAGAATGTTGAAGAGGAATTTGGAAGTTATTAATATGGAGGATAAAGAATAATTTGAATAATTAAAAAATATACATACACATAAATACACCTATTTGATGGAGCTGGACAAGTTACGATCATATAGTTATTGAATTGATAAGATCTCTTAATTTGAGCTAGTGCCTCGTAATAATTCAAGATGAGACCTGTATATTTGATTTAAATCTTGCTTTTTGCCTTCATTTTGACATGGTTCTGCACAAAGAAGGAATGCAGAGGGCCTGTAATGAAAGGGCTTCTACTTTTCCCAAAAAGCGCTTTTTATGCACAAAACTTCTTTTATGTGGCAAAAGACTGTCAATATTTGAAGTAGTGACTCGCCTCTAGAGCAGTTCGTGTTCTGGTTTTTCAAGAGAGATACTACTCATGTCACAAAGGTTTTTAGTAGCTCACTGGAGTCAGACTCTTACATAAATTATCATGTGAGGTCTTTCCATTCGCATTCATTCTGCTTCTCCAGGTAGCGGAGGATCAGAGAAACTTCAATTTCACCTAAGGCACACTTACTAATGGAGTCTGTCAGATTGCTGGTGAATCAAAAGATAGTTCCAATCTAACCCCTTTCTCGAAACAAAATCCAATTTCAAACGATGTATTCTGGGAAGGTGGAAAATAACTCACAAGAAAGTAGACTTGACAAAGATGGAGCCTTTGAGAAGGTAATGAAGCCACAGCTGTACTGGAAATAATATCCATACTTCTTTGACAAAGCATTTCTGACATTGTTGCCACCAAACGAATACCGTCGCTCAAAATGAACACATAATGGAAGATTTTCTTAGTATATGGTATATCTTGTGCTTTCATTCTTCTAAGACTCTTAATACTGTACTAATAATTTCAAATTAATCTGGAAGTGGAAACTGATGAGAATGAGTATTATTCAAGGATAATTAGTTGAAACTAGAATCGTTCTTGGTATAATAGAGTAGTCTTCATGATTATCCGAAACATTTGTTGGAAAAAGATGGCGGGCGTTGGCAACGTTCTTGTTATCTCGAACATCAGTTTTTCATCCATTGAAGCATGCATTTGAGAGCAGTAAATCTGCATGAATCATATAGGTTTCTCCGGCTCTTGAGTCTTGAATAGGATAGAGGATTATTGTTTATCGAATTAATGAGAACTGTCCATAGGTAAATTGCATTAATGTGAAAATAAATATAAGCCTGTATCAAAATGAGTATTTCTCCTACGGGACCAAAGAATTGACGGAGCAACAAGAAAGCCTGACTATCGGATGTTCCTGTTCATTTACATAAGAGCTTGCTCAAACTATATTATTTGCACTGATGATGTAAACTTGATACTTATTATACTTATTAAACTTGATACTTATTATCAAGGGAATAACATCAGCCAAACTGAAAATAAATTGAAACTGTTAGAGACGCATAAATTCAATATTTCAGGAAGTTGTGTATTCAAATAAAGGTGTTTCCAATCATCATCGTTCCCTTGGAGTTCAAACCACAAATATTGAATACGTATAGAGTAGAAATCAAAACAATCGGCCACAAACGTACAAACACAATCCTATCGTCTCTACACAGAATACTGTCTTCCATTCAGCTCTAACCTTCTGATGGGGTAAGAATATTATTGCAAATACGTTTTCAATAATCCGTCGTCTTGGTTCGTGGAGAGAGGCTAGTCGATTCTCCACAAAGAGCAACGCTTGCCTTAGGCTGCAGAGTTCGGCTGGAAACTTGGAAATAAATTAAGAGAAAAGATGTCAAAGATTGACTTGGGCTTTGCAGTGCAGCTTTGAGAAGCGATGGGGTTGTCTCTGTGGTATTTTAAGGAGGAGTGAGGGATTCGACGGAAGGAATTATTTTCATCTCTGGTGGAAATTACAAACCAGCAGTGGATTCCGACAAAAGAGAACAGATATAGAGTTCAGGTGGCTTGAAACTGTGCATTGAAAGTTATTTAGAAAAAGCTCAAGACCTAAATTAAACTTTCATAAGGCAATTAAGGTGCGCGAATAATGAAGGAAGAAAAATGGGGAGAAGATTAATTCTGTTGGACGAGATTGTGGTTTCTAGAGTAGAAACGCACGCAAATTAAGCCACGCTAACACTTACCAAGCTCAGACCTCTGCCTCCTCTTGCCCCTTCACCCACCATTCCAAATAGTCAATGACTTTTGGTCTTTCAACTTCATTGTGAAGCCACCCAATTGTTTCTTAAGCCCATCCCACTCACAGAGATAAGCATGTAATTTGTTCCTATTTCAGTCAGTCTTCAGGCTCAGCTTTGTGATAGGCATTAAATCTCCTTGAAGCTAGATCTGTCATTGGTTTTTTCAATGGACAAGACATTTAATTTTTTCCGTGAGTCTTATTTGAAAATTTCTTGTTTCACTATTTCACTCTAAACAAAATATCTCAATCAAGCAATACATTCAAATCTCAAATTGAATCACCGTTTCAAGTTTTGTTCTAGATTGCATATCAGTGTTGAACCATGCATACTATGGAAAACATAGAAAATAGATATCTACTATCAATAAGCGTCATGCTCTTCATGTACTCCATTATCATTATTGAAAGATAAAAAAGGCTAAATTCCGTTATCTATGGTAGGATTGACTTGAAAGTGGACCTAGAAATATTTTTCTCATGAATTTCAAAGCCACTTTAATTAGTTCAAATATTACTGAGAATAACTCCAAAAATTCTCGAGGCAGCTCTAGTTCACTCAGCTCTGATAATGAAGTTTAGTGATCCCAGTATTCCCCATTTATCATTGACTTTATACGTATGTTATTTTTTATAAGTTGAGCTGTGTGAGATAAGGTTAGCAGTGAACTGTTCAAATTCATCAGATGCGGTGAGAGCGTTGATGAGAAGGTGCGTCAACATGTAGGCATGGAGGCCACATAAGAGAGAAAATGTGATGCTGGAAAAAGACGCGCTAACTGACGTGTTAAATTTATTCATTGAAGCTCTGGCGGTGGCTAAGGAAAGCACTTCTGAGTCAACTAGATTAATTGCATTCGTCTTCTAAATTGAATTGCATCACAATAAGCTTCCAGGTGATGATTGATGTAACAAGAATGTTCAACCAGTTCTCACACTATTATTTTATATTTTTATGAATAATGGAATTAATCATGTATTCTGAGGGCTCTATTCAAAATCCTATAACTAGGCTTTTAAACAGTCTCGCCAGAGATAGAGCACTAACTGATAGTGTAAGAGTTCCATGCTCAACAGTTCCATGCCCCCATGAAGCACTTATTGACATTGCATGCAAGTGATGGAGTTCACGGACAGGAAAATATCCTTGAAAATGATAACAGTTGATAGTTCAACGAATGCTCTCAAGTAATCTAAATTAATGAAGATGAAACTTTTTGCCTATAGTATTTTTTTGCTGAGCTCTGGTCTTGTGCGTGAGTGATGAGGCAGATGATAATGAGATATGAATGGACCTAGATATGAATGTTTTAGGTGATTACCGAACCAGTTTTTTTTATCGCGGGTGATGCCCTCATGAGCTAATTGCCACATGAGACATTGATTATTATCTTTTCATTTTGAACATACTTATGCAAGCCCAGCAATTTTAATCTTTAGAGATCTACAGATCAAAGCCACCGAATCCATAACACGTTATCGTATTAGAATTCGCTTAAGAAAATTATTTTTGTTTTGGGAATAGTAATCAATACACATCATATCATATAGGGTAGAAATAGCTTTATAAGATAATATAATCTTTTGTAACAATATGCGAGTGGTTAATGTTCTTATGAATCAGTTTCCTCATAGAGAATGGATATTTACCATCAATAACTTTGACTGTTGCGCTGTCTGGACTGATTCTACAGGTACAAGGGATGAAAGAAAAAAAAATGTATAAGTGAACGATTTGGGTCGGTTATAAATTCACCACCAAGTCAACGAATAATCTTAAATGTGAGTTATTTAATTCCTGGAACTCAAACAAGCTGAACACTAATCGTTCATAACTGAACCCGTTTGTGGTGTACATTTTAATTTTGTGGTTTTTCCTTTTTAACGTAATTTAGTTTTATTTTGAAGCTTTTATAAACTTTGAAACGCTAGCCTTCGGTGGCATTCAAAGTAAAGAGGTGAATATTTGAATTCCATTAATAGTTTAATAAGAAGATTGGGATTGAAAATTCTGTGAGTACTTCTAATTTTGTGATGATTTCAAAAGTCTCAATGATTATCTTGTTTTTAAGTTTGTGGAATCAAGTATCCATTCAGAGTTGTGGTATGAGCTATGAGTTTTTGAATTACACAGATGGACAGGTGAATTTATAAACATTCATAAACTTCCGATTGAAGTTTTTGCACTTTTCACAGTATTGCGTGATATTTTCCAAAGCTCTTTCAAAAGCTTCTAGTCCTTTGGTGTATTTTTAAATTACGTTCCTGAGCCCAATCATAATAGCCAATGCATTAACAAATCCATACGGGTTCCATTGGATTTCACATTTTCGACATTCTATTTCACGGTTTCATCTTTGCTTTGAGTTTCATCTTACTTTTCAATTATATTTATCACATCATTCGATCATTGTGTTTCATTAGCTCTACTAATGTCGCGACAGGAAAGAAAAGGGTAAACCTGCCAAGCTGCAGGGTTTGATCCGTGTAATATTTTCCGTGAAATGTCTCGACCTGGAAAAGGAGCCATTTTATGTTATGGAGGAGTGTTCAGTTACTCTCATCCACCCCGACATGGTCTGAGTGTAACCCTTCCAGACACATATTAATAATCCAAAATGTAGGATGTTCATTAACGAATAAACCAGGGTTGTCAAAGTATTTCTATTGTTCGGAACAATTATTGGTATTGAGTGTTATTCCAATACCATTTTCAATAAATTTTATGAATGTATTCCTGAAGTTCAAGGAACAGTATTCAAGAATACTTCTATGCGTATTCAGTTTTTTCGTGACCGATGATGTTCACAACGGGTTCTAGCTTGTGCTAAGTTGTATTTTGAGATTAGGCCACAACTTGGCATGAAAACTATTGAGACAAATCATTCAAATAATTAATTGATGTGTTGGAAGTGCTCTGTAGAAGAGTAGTCTAATTGCTAATTGCAGCGAATTTTGTAGGATATGGGGCGGGGCTTAAGAGTCGCCTCGACTTTATCCATTGGCAATTAATATTTCCCGTTGACAGTTACCAAATTAGCAGTGATCATGTTATTTCTGTTTTTGCTTGATGCAATTGAAGATCAAATTCCAAATTAAGTTGATTTGGAATTTGATGACTCTGGTATCCATGGATCTCTTGCTTATTCTGGAATTTTTGGCATAGCCTGTCGCTTACTTTTCGTTTCACTTATCCAAATTGTAAATTCTGCCAATCCACTGATTCTTCCTTCCATGGAAGTCCATTCATACATAAGAGTCCATTCATAATAGCTAGTATAACATTTATTGTGGCTGATTTCTCATGTCCTAAACTTTACTATCATAAATATTGAAGTGGGATCATTTTAATGTGAATTAAAATGTCAAATTTAAGTGTCAATCCACTGATTCCTCCTTCCATGGAAGTCCATTCATACATAAGAGTCCATTCATAATAGCTAGTATAACATTTATTGTGGCTGATTTCTCATGTCCTAAACTTTACTATCATAAATATTGAAATGGAATCATTTTAATGTGAATTTGCATAAATCTGAATAGAGTTTATTCAATCACTTTGATTATTGACTACCATTATATGATTTCTTTCTGATCTTAACTTGAAACCAAAAGCTTAGAGATAAAAATTTGGATGTAAACTAACATTTAACTCAATTTTATTTCTATTCAAATTGACAACTTCAGTATTTACTTGTGATCTATCAATATCAATAGGCTTGTCTTGTGTCATGTAATGACATCATGGAGGGAAATGAGAGCAGCTGATGGAATATTATGTTTATTTTGATTTGGTTTCCAGTTGATTTTGAAACATGAAAATATCAGGCCCAGTAGCACAAAACCATGTTCAATTCCAATCAGGATTAAATTTCATGAGAATTGATCAGAGCAGTTCTTTTTTTAATAGATGGCTTCTCTCATTGGTTCTCGTGGTATTTAGTCCAGAATAGGAATTAACAGTGCAAGTGGCTCTCTCAAGGCCATGACTGCGTACAAACATAGAGCAACAGAGGAACAAATACAACAGAAGCTGAAGTAATTAGTCGCATTTCTATCACCTCACAATGAACATTACATTCAACTACTATATGTTTCGAGATATCGATTATAAATTTCTTTTGCTATCATCCTGTCACTTCCTGAACCTATTATACCAGATGTTCCAAGAATAATGCAATATTTTAAAATAAGGTCGCCAAATTTGGTAACTCAACTACAGCTATTATAATCTTCTTCATTTGCTCACACTCTCTTACGTTTTCAACAGACTATGAAAAACTTTTTTCTGATCAGCTGCTACTTGAGGGACCAATAATCCTTTCTCAAGGAACTTCAGTGAATTTTTACAGAGTTGAGACCTGTTCCAAAATAATGTTTTTTTTTTTCGCAAACCCACTATTCCTGAATTAATCAAAATCGTTAAAGCCGTTTTCGAGATCCGTCCGACATACATACATATCCACAAATACACATATTTGAACAGAAATTGCTTACTAAGTATAATTATTGACTTCAATGATTATGATTTCATTCAATGAAAGCTTATTCCACATAATAATAACAGCTGGCATCAAAAGCAAAAATGTCAAACATGATTGAAATTGAAACAGTAGCGATCATCAACATTATTAAGTTCATCTGATCTGAAGTAACCAAATTATAGTAAGATTCACATCAATTTGTCAGCATTGTTTGAATGGGGAGCATTGATGCTATTAATGAGAAATACTGACAGTCAACGAACTGTTATGCATATTCTTCAATATTTATAACGAAAGCTCCTTTCTATTTTCTTTGGTAAAACAATCAATGTTTGAGAATAATATTGATGCATGGGAAAAGCGCCTTACTTCTGGAAGATATCAATTTCTACATTAGGAAAAGGAACAACAGCTATTTGGCTGTTTCAATAAATAACCCTTTTCTTTCGCCCAAGTTAAATTTTGGCCGAATTTCCTCATTCTTTGCAAACAGATTCCACAACGGACACTTCTGAAGTTTTAAAAATACCCTCCATATATCATACTGAATTATTAAAATTTCATCGAAATTGTTCAAGCAGTTATCGCGATCGGATATACAAACAAAATTAAATCAGTCTTGATAGAATAGTATCAATATTGATAGAAGCAACTCCTGTCATAAAAGTTTGTTTTATGAAAAATAAAAACTATCCATACTCCCAGGTAGAGCTCCGATTGAAGCAGCAGTGCTCAATCAATTTGTTCTCGATTAATGCATTTTGATTAGTTCTTCAACTTGGTGCCATCCTAATGAAGTCATCTCAACAACCTGTTAGAATTATTAATTTTGTTGCCAGTTAACAACTGTTTCGAACAGGTACTCTCTCAAGATTATAGATCTACAATAACATATGATATGGACATCATCATCATCATCATCGTCATTCAAGGATTAGGCTCTGTTGGCCTGTTCCGGCATCCATTTCTTCATCGGTCGTCCGACGCCTCTTCTCCCATCGGGTTTGTAGTGCCAAGCTTGAATTAGAAGTCTATTTGCTGGCATACGAAGTAGATGGCTGGACCAGTCTTCCCTACTTTTCTTCAATATTTGCAATAAAGACTCTACATTCAGTTCGGTTCTTATTACTTCGTTTCCTATGTAATCCAACTTAGTGTAACCTTTGACTGCTCGAAGGAACCTCATTTCGGCTGCTTGAATACGTGACTCAGTTCTTTTCATTGACACCCAGGCTTCGCTTCCATAAGCTATTATTGGTACAGCCATTAGTCTGTAGAACTTCATCTGAGTGGCTTGTCTTGTTTTCTTCCCTATTGTTCTACGTATTGCACCACACACAGCACTGAATTTTGTCAATTTCTCACTTACATCATCTTCTCTGTCAAATGATATACGGCATCCTAAGTAATTGAAGCATTTAACTTGTTCCAAAATTTGGTTCTCAAGCACTATCTTGGATCTAACTGGCCACTTTCCTTTAAACGCCATGACCTTGGATTTTTGTGGTGCGATTATCATGCCAAAGTCCATACCAATCCTATTTAACATGAAAAGTGCATATTGAAGTTGGTCTTCTGTGTTGAACATAATTACAGTATCGTCTGCATATAGTAAAGAGTTTATGTATACAGTATTGCTGAGCTTAATGCCTGAGTCCACATATCGATTCCAAATATGAAGAATCTCGTCTGTATATATATTAAACAAAGTCGGGGACATTGGACAGCCTTGCCGTACTCCTTTATTTATCCTAATTTGGTTTGTCTTCTTATTATTGCCGAACATAATTGTAATATCTGTATTGGTGTATGCACCCTCAATTGCAGCAACCAGATGTTTGGGGTAGCCTTTTTGAAGCATTATATTCCATAACTTTGATCTTGAAACATTGTCGAATGCCTTCTGCCAATCGATAAAGGCCATGTGAGTTTCACAATTGTATATGTTTCACAATGATATGGACATTTCTATTATAATTAAGAGATTGGGAGGAGAAGAATATACGTGCTGAAAGACGAACTTTAAACCCTTGAAAACCACCCTTAGAGTTTAAATATCGCCAAAAGATTTTTTAGTGAGCACCTAGGACGTTTAAGGAAGTTTTGTTCTAATCCATCCAGTAGTTTTCCAGAAATCGTGATCAGTGAGTCAGTGAGTCAGTGAGTCAGTGAGATAAGAATTTTATAAGTATAGATAAACAAATCAATGCCAGACAAAATTGGAATAAAACCCATGAGAGGAGCAGTGATAGAGAATTAGTAGCCTTCTCACACTGGTTCACCGAAACTTACTTATCATGTTGAGAAAATCTTGCCTCTTCCCAATAATTTAGGAGAACTTTAACCAATATCCAATATTCCCAATTCCATCTATTTGTCAATGTATTCACTGATTTGATTCAATATGACTACTACACCTTTTCCATTTGTATTTGAAAGTATCAATTCAATTTGAGATAATATCAGTTGTATTATTGAGAATAGTCATTTGTGATTGAGAAAGCATCAGAAGTGAATCAGAACAGTCAATTTTATTTGAGGAGTAATCATAATTGAAAATAGTCATTTGCATTTGAGAAGATGAATGAGAAACTATCAATTCAGTTTGCACTACTCACTTGCATCAGGTGTTCTACCTTATCATCAGCACTTCAGTCGGCCTACATGATTTTAGCAGTGCATAAGCGATCCTGTATTCTGTATTCTAATTTGTGAACAAGAGCAGCTGGGTTATTAGTTTTATTTCTGAATAACAACTGACATCATCTTCTAAATTTGAAATCACATCATCTTGGATTGAAAAATGATACTTTCTCAAATACAATTGACTGATCTCATTCACACCCGACATTCTCTCAAATACAATTTTACTGATCTCATTATTTTACATCTCAAATTTTCTCAAATACAAATGACTATTCCAAATTACAATCTTGATACTTTTTCAAATACAATTGGAAAAAGTGTAGACATGTATCAGCTTGCAACTGTGATGAATGAATATTGATTTCCATTTATATAAGTGCAATCACATTATGAAGACTATAGTTTGTAACACGATGAACGTGAATGAGAAGGAGGTCATGGGATGAGATGTTATGAAGTATGAGTAGGTAGTTTGGGAGTGTGAGTAATGAATATAATAATACGTTTATGTTTTTTTTAAAAAGGTTTTTGCGTATAAATCCTTTGTCAATGAGAGTAATGAATTTGTATCTATTCTAGTTACTAGCTGAGATTTCATCAGAGATATCCATCAGTTTATATCTATATATTGAAAGAGAGCACATTTTAATTCCTTGCTGGAATGGATAATATTACCCAAGTCCTCCAAAAGGAACAGTTTTGGGCTTTAAGCCAGTTGTTCCTTCCCCTATCATTCATGATTAAGAGTGATATTGTATCTATCAATGTATAAATAAATAAAATAGGAGAGTACGAGGGATTAGTACAAGAATGTTTTATTATTTGAAGTGGAATCTGATAATGAATCCCCAAACAGCGCACAATGTTTGTGAAACGTTTGAAAATGAATGTTTTGAAGTATACTGTTTAGTTTGATAACCGTTATTATGGTGAAATTCATCAATAGAAGAATCCACATTATTTCATAAATAATCAAATAGTGCAATAATTGATTGTAAATATCACACAACATGTTGAAAGAATTCACTGCTATGTATAAACACATATGCACCAAGTTTAATAGAGGTTAGTTTATTTTTATGTTACACACACACTCAGAGCTAATCCTACCTTGGCTGTTTAGTAGATAGGACGCGATAGAAGCGACGAGCAAACTGTTCAAAAACGGGCGAGTTTGGCGCGCTGAGATATCGAGGAGGCAGCGGCGAAGGCGGCAGAAGAGGATTCGAGTCGCGGGGGTAGACACGGCATGTAGGATGTAGGATGTAGGATACCTGCTGCAGCAGCGAGGAGTCCAGTCCAGTAGGAGTCGCAGCTGACAAAGCCGGCAGCAGCCATCATTGGTCGGCGGAGGTGCGCGCGCAGCCTCCGACTGACGGCCCCCAACTGACGCCACTCTACTCACTTTAGCCGCCACCGCCGTGCTGGTAACGTCTGCAACCCGCAACACACGACACCTCTTCTCAACCACTTTCGTGGTTCGAATTCGAACTGATCCTGCTTCTGGTTCCATTGAAATCAGCTGTTTGCTGAACCCTCGACTAGCGAACGATTTTGAGACGCTCTAGATCAACTTATATGTCATTGAGCTACATAATATATTAATCTATAATATTATATTATTATTTATAATACATAAATATTCATACAACATTTTAAACACTCTCTGTAAAATTGGATAAAAGAAAATCGGCACAGTCAGGTGTACATCAGGGGATTTCCACCAGACTAGAGGTACTATAATATTACTGCGAACAGATAGGGAACAGGTCAATTTGGATATAAAAAATCTGGTCTGGCGCACTCACACAACTTTCCTTGCCGTTATGAAAATTGATCACCTGACGCTAGTGTTCCCGCGCATCTCTACTATTCAAGTCTACTATTCAAAAATTTGAGCCAGCTGGTGACAGGGCAATAACGCTGGAGACACACATGAGGTCTGCTATCTCTTCATAGTGAATGATTTAATAGAATCAACAATAATTTGCAATTGAATATTCACATTTTCTCGAATTTAAAGCTTATTTTCAATTTTAGGTGAAAATTTTACTGAACATTAAATGTAGAGATTTTCTTGCTCAATCTACTCCTTTTGATTTTTTTGTTTCAATTGTATCTGAAGCCTGATAATTGGGAATCTATCTGCATTGATGGGGCGGAGCTCCAGAAATTTTTACAGATATGGGACTTGTGGCAGTTGATAGAGCTTATCGATGACTATTTTAGGTATGAATTTGATCAAAATCGTTGGAGCCGTTTCCGAGAAAATCACGGAAAACCCTGTTTTCGACAACATTTTCGTCATTTTAGACGATATCTTGAATTGCATTTGATCGAAATTGTTCGTGTCGGATCCTGAAGCTCATTTTTTCGGAAAGCAATACTTTCCTTACCTATGGTAATAGGGCAAGGAAAGTAAAAATGAGATTTGATAATCTATATATATATAAAAGCGAAATGGCACTCACTCACTCGCGAAACTAAAATTCTACCGGACAAAAACGTTCAAATTTGGTAGGTATGTTCAGTTAGCTCTTTAGAGGTGCACTGAGAAATCTTTTGGCGATATTTTAACTCTAAGGGTGGTTTTTGAGGGTTCAAAGTTCTTTTAGCATGTATATTCTTCTTATTCCAATATCTTGAAATTATAATATTGAAATGTCCATACCATATGATAATTTGGAACTATAATCTAAAGAGAGTACCTCTTCGAAACAGTTGTTCTGGTAACTAAATTAAAAATTTTGTCAGGTTGGCATTAAGTTGAGTTGACTTTGTTAGGTTGGCACCAAGTTGAAGATTGAAATGCATTTATCCAGGACCTCCTAAATCCCAATTTATCCAATTAGCCAAAATTAGCGTTTTCTCAGCTTTTCTGCGTTTCCTCACCTTTTTCAATAATTGATGGAAATATATTAAAAAAATTCAGTACACAGGTTTAGCTGAGGTGGAAGAATTTTGTTCGCCAAAGATACGCCGATATAGTTAGTAACAGGTGTTTTTCGTGATCAAATTGACATAATACGTTCAAATTCGGTACAGAGGTTCCTCTGAGGTTTACACGCAGGCGAGCGAAGCGAGCCCGCTGATCTCATTTTTGGACGATCCAGTCGGGGGTCCAGGGGGCGGAGCCCCTGGCTAGACGGATATGGCAAGCGAAGCGAGCCTGACAGCTAGTAGAATGTATAAAATAAAAAATGTTGAGTTGAAAAATAAAAACATTTAAAAGAAGTTGAATACGGTTGTTGCAACACAGAATGAGAGTTTTCAATATTCAAACCTTCCAATAACCATAATCATATCTGTCGACATCATTGACAATACAGAGGAATTTTAAATAAAAAAAAGGAAAAATACTTGTATATACAAGCCTTGGGCATTGTCCGCTAAAAATGTTCAATCTGCGAACATACACTGCGAAGACATACTGGTTATTTATATATGAACAGTTTTCCACAGCTAGCCATTTGAAATATAACTTGGAAAAAGTTGATTTCAGAGATGGAATAGATCATAAATTATGTGAAAGTATATTTTGAGGCTACAAGGTTACTTTATTTCTCCTCTCCCTATAATTTCAATAATGTACTTATTGTAAGAATAAATGAGGATGTTTGTTGCACTATTCCAGGAATTTGTCATAATTATGCATTATGAAAAAAGTATTCCTAAAAGTTCTCAAATCAATGATTTTGAGCAAGTCTCAGTAAAGCCTCATTCTTCGAAGTATTTTGGAAGGAAAGTTAATACTAGAGTAGAAGCATTATGTACCTCATTTATATCAGTTTAAAAGTTGCAAAGAGACTGATAATTCGTTCAAATCATCTGAGTTGTATTTAGGAAATTACTACTGTAAATTAAATTAGCTAGGTCAGAATTTATGGATAAGGGAAGATTGAGAAGGGAATCATCAATAAATAAGAATAATCTGGATTATTCTTGGAGTGGAGAAATTTCTGGCAACAGAAATTTGGACTATATTTTTCAATATTGTAAATATTGACCTTTGTCATTACAACTGCGAATATTTGTCATTAAACGAAAGGAATTGATTATAATTAAAATAGTTCACAGCCATTGAATATCATTGATTCAATAAAATCGGTTAGAATAATGATTTTTCGAAATGAATTTGAGCAGGAGAAAGATCTATCGCAGACAATGACCAATGAACTCCACTGGTCATCTTTACGTGTGAATGATAATGGTCCATATGAATAAAGTTGAGCATTTGCTTATACTTCTAAAATATGGAGCATTTGCTTCATTTTCTATGAATAAACGTGAGCAAAACCTTTTGCTCATGCTCATCAAAAAAATAGTTTGTGCATTTTCTCAAAAGTAAAAGCTTTTGCTCAAAATTGTATGAATAAACTAGAGCATTTGCTCAACTTTTGAAGCTTATGCTTCAAAAAAGGTGAGTCTAGTCTAGAGCAGCTTATCACCTTCTGCTCATAGTAAAATGGCTCAACTAATTTGTATGAGGAAGAGGAAACTATACCAGATACGATCACAACCAATAGTTGAGAACTATAAAACTCTTTTTAGATTCAACCATGATATATATCACCATTATCCCTACAAAAGAATAAATACAAAAGATAGCTTAAAAGAAAATAGGCATTTAAGAAGATGAGAGTGTAGACGATTATAAGAACGCTATTGATATTATAAGAATATGTTGAAGATTATTATAGAGATGACTTTTTTCACACTATTATTTCAAAATTCTAGATTCAACTAACCTAAAACTCTATTCATAAATATAAAACAGAGCAGACCTGTTATAAAGATAGCCATCACAAAAAAGGAAATAGGCATTTAAGAAGATGAGAGTGTAGACGATTATAAGAACGCTATTGATATTATAAGAATATGTTGAAGATTATTATAGAGATGACATCTTTCCACGTTATTATTTCAAAATTCTAAACTCAACTAACCTAAAACTCTATTCATGAATTAATAGAATACAGAGCAGACGACGCAAACACAAGCGGTGCACCCTACTTGCATAATTAGCGCTTCCGTTAGCTATAAAAACAAATTAAGGCTACAAAAGCGAATCAGCTGATGAATAAAACATAAAATACGTGAGCATTTGCTCCAGAGTTCAGGAGCATAAGGTAAGAGTATAAGGTGAAGCTTATTCATATAAAAATGAGCGAATGCTTTTGCTTCTACCTTTTGCTCATGAGCAAAACCTTATGCTCCATGCTCTTGCTCATAAGCATTTGCTCTGGTTTTATTCATATGGGCCAATATGATATTCAACGAAAAGAACTCATTGATAGATTATAATTATTGATAATAAATCTAATATATACGATTCATGAAGCTCAGGTTTGTTCATGCTCTTATGTTTCCGAATAACTGTGATAATTTAAATAGGAATATTTTCTTTTGAATAGAGTTCCTTTCATTCAGTTTTTTCCAGTGTAAGAATATTCACAGAATAATAGGTGCCTTATTAACTTATCATACAATCATATCTATACGAATCTTATTCCATAATTTATTGACTTGGGAAGTTTGATGAGCAATGATTGAATCCTTTGAGTGTCTCCCTGCAAAGTATGATATTTATAGGAACTGAATTTTACACTCCTGATTTACTTTTTTCAAAATGACAATCTTGACTCCAACTTATGTCATGTGAACAGTACTCATGTGACGATATCTGCCTACTTGGTCAAATTCAATAGATCTCAAATCTAGTTTGAGTTAGCTTATTTCATGAGAAAAATAAAGACATTAGAATGCTTATCTATCCATTGAAGGGCTGGAGTAAGCTGCGTTTACACCGGAGTTAATAACACGAGTTATTAACAAAAAGTTATTAACTTGACTGAGTCGTCAAAAATTTCTCTTGACAAAAGTTAATAACTCGTGTCTCTAACAGAAAATTCCTCTTGTTATTAACAACATCTTGTTATCAATATAATTGACTTCCATATGATTTCATTTAACGAGACTATTCATATGATAAAACAGCCGGAATAAAAAGCAAAAAATTGTCTTTAAATTTGAATTGAAACATGTGTGTGATCATTAAAATAATGATCTTCATCTGATCTAAAGTAAATAAATTATAATGCGTTTACACCAGAGTTCAAAACAAAAGTTTTCAACATAAGTTAATAACATTTTTTTTTGGCTGCTAGTTTTGTTATCAACAAAAGTTAATAACTTTGTCACGTGTTTTGTCTGCAGCTGTAGTTATTAGGGAACAGCTGTAGTTGTAGGGTAGGGATGCTGGGCGAGGGGGTTGCGGAGAAGATAGTAACCTGTTATTAACAAAAGTTACCGAGTCTCGATGGATAACATAAATCTTGTTAATAACAAGGAATTTTCTGTTGAAAACATGTGTTATCAACTTTTTTCAAGAGAGTTTTTTGTCGATTCAGTCAAGTTGACAACTTTTTATTAATAACTCATGTTATCAACTCCGGTGTAAACGCAACTCAATATGATGTTATTAACTTTTGTAATTAACATCAGTTGATAACAAAAATGTTAAAAACTTATGTTATTAACTCCGGTGTAAACGCAGCTTAACAGTTGTCCGAAGTTCGTTCAGCCCCAATCTTCCCTCATTTTCTTCTCTCTTAGCGTAGAAAAAGCACATGAGATGACTAACCGTAATACTTCTTCTTCTTCTGGCATTACAGCTCGATGTGAGCTTTAGCCTCTCGCACTAGAGCCCTCCACACATCACGGTCACATGCCCTTCGCCTCCATGCCACAACTCCCATCCTCCGGAGATCATCCTCCACTTCATCTCTCAATCGATTGCGTGGCCTCCCTTGTCGTCCTCTACCCTCCATCCGAGCCTTATACATTGCTTTTGGCATTCGTTGATCCGCCATTCTCTCAACATGACCAGCCAATCTTTATGATTTGATGAATCGTACCACATCCTCACCCTTTAGAATTTCATTTATTTCATCATTTGACCGTCTCCTCCAGACTCCATTGTCATTGATGTCTCCATATATGCGCCTAATAATCTTCCTTTCGAAAACTCTCAGTTTGGTGGCATCAACTGCAGTTGAATTCCAGGTTTCTGAACCGTATGTGATTATTAGTCTTACCAGTGTCTTGTAAATTTTGAGCTTGATTGCTCTAGATAGTGATCGAGAGGTAATTAATTTAACATTCGCAAAGTAGGCACGATTTCCAGCTATCAATCTCTGTCTTATCTCGTCACTCACTTTATTAGCACTATTCACGTCAACACCCAGGTATGAGAAATATTGTATGCTTTTGAAGGACCATTCTCCAGCTTCGAAGTAATTCACTCTTCGAGCAGAATTTCTTGTTATTATCATATGTTTAGTTTTTTCTGCATTTACATCCAGGCTCATCTTCCTCCCTGCCATCAGGAGCTCCTCGAACATACCTTTCAGCTCTTTTTCGTTTCTGGCAATGAGTACAACATCGTCGGCATATCCTCAGATTTGTAGATTTGTGAACAATGCAACCTGTGTTGGTCACACTTTCCAGTACCTGCTGAATGGCAATATTGAAGAGAGTTGCTGATAGAGCATCTCCCTGCCGCACTCCTCTTGACAATCTGAACTGGGACCCGCATCTACCTTCCACAAGTACTCTGGCTCTAGCATCATCCAATGTCATTTGCACCAACCTCACAAGCTTCTTGGGTACTCCTTTTTGCTCCATGTGACTGTTTACACTATCAAATGCCTCACGGAAATCCACAAACATCATGCGTAGGTCAATAAGTAATACTATAACAATTTATATTGTACTCATCTTATAATATGTACAAGGATGGATTGCAACATTAAATAAACTTGCGATTCTTATGGTTCAAGTAAAGTATTTTTTGAAAATAGCTATGTATTAAGAGCGTAATGCGTGACTTTATCGCTCGCGCAAAACAGTTATCACGCGACGCGAAGCGGAGCGTGATAATTTAGCAAGAGCGATAAAGAAGCATTACGCGCGAATTACATACAATATTTTTTCTACAACTGCACAAACCTGTTAAATCACTTATATCTGGCGGATTTTATAATAATTCGTCTACACTGATATCCATCATGGCTGTAGAATCGGTACAACTACCGACTTTTTAGGTTAAGATCTAACCGAGAGTGGTTTGTTTTTTGGCGAGCAGCTTATCATCAGCTGATTAGGGAGCGTAAAGAAACTTTTCTGCGCATGCGCGAATGATTTGCAAGCGTAAAGAAAATCTACTGCGCATGCGCAGATGGTTAGCGACCGAAAAAGTAGATTCTCCTCAGAAATAAGCTGTTTTACAAGGAGAATTGAGTATGTAAATTCTTTCTTTACGCGCAGTTGCAGAAGAAGTATTTTTTCACTTCAATCATGAGGAAGTTGCAACAATATATCTTAGTAATGGATCAGAGCATATTTTTTTCAAATTACAGTAATCTATTATTTTTTATTCTTTCAGGTATGTCACAGCTTGCTTTGGGGGAGTCTCATGACTTTAAATGGCCATTTTATTCTAATGTTTATACTAATCAAAATTTAAATATTTTTGGGAAATATTCCCTACTCCATTAACTATTTATATCGGGGCACCGAGCTTTGCTCATTATTTATTTATTGATAAACAGAGCACAATTCTTCAAAATTATTAAGGAAGGACTACTAACAGTCACAGCCCAAAACTGTTTCTTCCTCGAATTTCTATTTATACACTACAAATGGTCCAAAAGGTAGGTTATGTTTCATACACTTGAATTAAGGTCCAATTTTCAGTCCAAATATTTGGAAACAGGAAATTTCTAATTCAGATTGTTTACAAACCAAATTGAATAACAAAATAACACTCACTAATCACTTAAAACTGTAAAAACTCACTAAAAACTGTAATGATAAACTTTGAATATTATGATATACTCTAATTTAGAATTTGATGTCAACAAATCAGATTATTTCAATCGAGTCTATAAAAATTTCTAGATAATATTTCTCGCGAGATAGGGTGAGCTGATTGATTACACAGTTGATCTCCCACACAGGCACACGCATTTTGTGTTATCGTCAGACGACGAAATTATCATCCTTCCAAGGATGAATAATTATTATCCTTTTCATGTCCTTCAGCGAGTTTTCACAGGGATGAGACCTGGTGAAATCAAATTTTTATATCATAAACCTACTATTTTCCAAATTTCGTGAAAATCGTTGGAGCCGATTTAGAGATCCGTTGGATATAAATAAATATCCAAATCCTATTTTATTAAGCGAGCAATTTCTGTATGACTGTTTATATTTTATAATATCTGTTTAATAATTAGCGCGTTGTGCTTTGTTGCACCTCTGCTCACTATAGCAGCCCACTCACTGTTACCAACTTAATTTTGATTTTGCTGCACTGGTGCTCCATATAACCTTCTAACTATTTTGCGTTGTCATGCTGCAAATCTGGAGTACGCAAAGTACTCACTTTGCGCACTAGTGCGGAAAAGTGATTCTTTGCAGCCTGCAATCAGTGCACAAATGGTCACTTTTCAGGGTATCTGTAGGAAAAAGTATTTTTTCACTTCAATCATGAGGAAGTTGCAACTATATATCTTAGTAATGGATCAGAGCATATTTTTTTCAAATTACAGTAATCTATCATTTTTTATTCTTTCAGGTATGTCACAGCTTGCTTTGGGGGAGTCTCATGACTTTAAATGGCCATTTTATTCTAATGTTTATACTAATCAAAATTCAAATATTTTTGGGGAAATATTCCCTACTCCATTAACTATTTATATCGGGGCACCGAGCTTTGCTCATTATTTATTTATTGATGAACAGAACACAATTCTTCAAAATTATTAAGGAAGGACTACTAACAGTCACAGCACAAAACTGTTTCTTCCTCGAATTTCTATTTATACACTACAAATGGTCCAAAAGGTAGGTTATGTTTCATACACTTGAATTAAGGTCCAATTTTCAGTCCAAATATTTGGAAACAGGAAATTTCTAATTCAGATTGTTTACAAACCAAATTGAATAACAAAATAACACTCACTAATCACTTTAAACTGTAAAAACTCACTAAAAACTGTAATGATAAACTTTGAATATTATGATATACTCTAATCTAGAATTTGATGTCAACAAATCAGATTATTTCAATCGAGTCTATGAAAATTTCTAGATAATATTTCTCGCGAGATAGGGTGAGCTGATTGATTACACAGTTGATCTCCCACACAGGCACACGCATTTTCTGTCATCGTCAGACGACGAAATTATCATCCTTCCAAGGATGATTAATTATTATCCTTTTCATGTCCTTCAGCGAGTTTTCACAGACATGATACCTAGTGAAATCAAATTTTTATATCATAAACCTACTATTCTCCAAATTTCGTGAAAATCGTTGGAGCCGATTTCGAGATCCGTTGGATATAAATAAATAACCAAATCCTATTTTATTAAGCGAGCAATTTCTGTATGACTGTTTATATTTTTATAATATCTGTTTATTTCTATATTCGGTCATCTGGTTATTTATGTTCAACGGATCTCGAAAACAGCTCTAACGATTTTCATGAAATTTGAAACATAGTAGGTTTATGATATAAAAATTCGATTGCACTAGGTCTCAACCCTGGGAAAACTTGCTGAAGGGCATGAATAGGATAATTCATCCTTGGAGAAACAGATAATGATTTCGTCGTCTGTCGATAACAGAAGATGCGTGTGCCTGTGTGGGAGATCAGCTGTATAATCAATTAGCTTACCGTATCTCGCGAGAAATCTAGAAATTTCAATTGAAAATAATCTGATTTCTTGACATAAGATGGTTTATAATCATAATATTCGAAGTTATTCATCATTTTACAGTTCTAAGTGATTAGTGAGTGTTATTTTGTTATTCAATTTGGTATGTAAACAGTGTAAATTAGAACTTTTATGTTTTCAAATATTTGGACTGAAAATTTGACCTGAATTCAAGTGCCTGGAACATAACCTACTTTTTGAATATTTATCTATATATATAAAAGCGAAATGGCACTCACTCACTCACTCACTCACTCGCATAACTAAAAATCTACCGGACCAAAAACGTTCAAATTTGGTAGGTATGTTCAGTTGGCCCTTTAGAGGCGCACTAAGAAATCTTTTGGCAATATTTTAACTCTAAGGGTTGTTTTTAAGGGTTTAAAGTTCGTCTTTTAGTATGTATATTCTTCTTCTCCCAATCTCTTAATTATAATTGAAATTTCCATATCATATGTTACTATAGAACTATAATTTAGATAGAGTACCTCTTCGAAACAGTTGTTAACTGGCAACTAAATTAATAATTTTGTCAGGTTGGCATTAAGTTGAGTTGACTTTGTTAGGTTGGTACCAAGTTAAAGATTTAAATGCATTTATCGCGGAAAAATTGATTGGGCACTGCTACTTCAATCCTGGGAATATTATATTACTAGCCGTCAGGCTCGCTTCGCTCGCCATATCCGTTTAGCCAGACGTTCAGTCTGGACCCCCAACTGGATCGTCCTAACATATGATAAAAATGCTCAAATGAAAAATGCAGGCGAGCGGAGCGAGCCTGCTGATCTCATTCTTGAACGATCCAGTCGGGGGTCCAGGGGGCGGAGCCCCCTGGCTAGACGGATATGGCGAGCGAAGCGAGCCTGACGGCTAGTGGTGTATGAATCAAAATTCGAGGAAGAAACAGTTTTGGACTGTGCCTGTAGTCCTTCACCAATCATTTTAAAGAATTGAGTTCTGTTTATCAATAAATAAATAACGAGCGAAGCTCTGTCCCTCGATATTATATACAAATATACAGAAATTGCTCGCTTAACCTCTTCATGCATGCAAGTGTCATTTGACACGGTTGATTTCAAACTTGTGTGAATCATTCTTTCCTTGTATATTTACTGCCTGGATTGCATGGGAATGTCATAATATGACACTTCCTCTTAGTTCATAATATCACCACTCTAAGATAATAGGATTATCTCTCTGATATAAGCTGTCAATGTCTTTAGGTCTACAATCTCGTTTCATCCATATTATCTCTCGATCTGAAATAAAAGAAATAAAAAACAGTTCCATAGATTGATGTGACATGAATGAGCATGTTCTGATTGGCTTCAAACTAGGTACCTATAATAACCTAAGAAACTATAATATTCATTGTCTTGTTGATCTGATACATGATTCTCTTCTGAAAATTTCGATATGATATTCATGTATCAAGACCGTGTGACATTCAAAGCATGCTCATTCTGAATTGTGTTATTGAATACCTGAGATAATTTACCATTGGATTCGCGTATTGTATAGGTAATTTTCTAACTGCAAAAAAATGATTTACTAAAAATCAATTTATTCTAAACACCGAAGACAGCACAATTATTCGAAACAAAGCAATGTCTTTAGAGCATGTAAAGGCCATTCCACACAGCACGTGGCGTGCGTGGCTGGACGCACGCTACGCCGGCCACGCTAGCCACATGCCAATTCACACCGCCACGACTGTTGCGATGCTATACCGGCCACGTTTCCCGTCAGTATGTAGGATGATGTCAACTCCGACGGTCCCGTGGTGTGAATCTGGATTTTCTAGTGGCTTACCTTGGTTTGATGACTCCAGCAGCAGCAGTAGTAGTGATAATGAGCTGGTTTTATTGTATTCGGTGACAGCACGGGACCAGTGGGTACATCCAATCAATAAAAAAAGGAAGACCTATGGCGAATTCCATCATTTAATGCGCGACCTTGAGGCTGACAATGATAGTATGCATTCTATACGATAGTATACGTCTAGTTGATATGCCATATTTTTATCTCTTTCCTGATATCACTTGAAAATGGCATAAATGTCCGAAACATGTTGTGATAAAATATTTCAAAAAAAGAGTACTGAGTTTTTATTTTCTTTACATTTATATACGTCTAGTATACGTTCTGCGCATGCTCGGACCAAAACGTGGCCGGACACGTTTGAAAAGATCGCTCAGAGAGCGAACGGTAGCCACGCGTGGCTAGTATAGCAAGCGTTACCCGCGTGGCCGTGGCTGCTATGTGAATTGCTTCATTTGATTAGCTGGGAAGCGATGTTTTGAATAGTAGCTAGCGTGCGTCCAGCCACGCACGCCACGTGCTGTGTGGAATGGCCTTAAGTCTTTAACCTGAGGCCGCACTGCTGGATGGTTACACTCAGAACAGTCATTTTGTTTTTACTTTCCTTGCCCTATGTGTGTGTGTGTGTGTGTGTGTGTGTGTGTGTGTGTGTGTGTGTGTGTGTGTGTGTGTGTGTGTGTGTGTGTGTGTGTGTGTGTGTGTGTGTGTGTGTGTGTAAGAATTTCAGAAGCTCCGCCTCATCTATGCAAAGTTTGATTCTAGATTCCCAATTATCAGGCTTCAGATACAATTTAAACAAAAAAATTCATGTGGAAAAGATCAAGCATGAAAATCTCTATAATTAATGTTCAGTAACATTTTCACCTAGAATTGAAAATAAGCTCGAAATTCAAGAAAATGTGATTATTCAATTGCAAACTGTTGGCAACTGTTGATTCTATTAAATCATTCACTTTGAAGATATAGCACACATCGTGTCTCTCCAGCGTTATTATCCTGTCACCAGCTGGCTCAAATCTTTGAATAGTAAACTCTTATGCGTGTGAACACTAGCGTCATGTGATCAATTTTCATAACGACAAGGAAAGTAGTGTGAGTGCGGCACACCAGATTTTTAGTCGGGGCCTTTAGCATAAAATACATGGGCAGTTATGGAGCAGCACACATTTTTGTCTACTATCTACCGACGGCTGTTATATGACGCAATGGTTATAACAGCTGATTTTTATTTCTGTGTGTGGCCAGCTCACAAATCTTCTCCCATAAGGATTACAATATCGTGGACCGAGCTTCGCTCTGGAGTACAAAAGCATGAAAAAATTATTAGGAAAGAAGAAATTATAATAACAATAGCAGGGCACCCGTGCTTCGCTTCGGGAATTAAATTATTATTCTTGTGAAACATTTATAATCTAAATCCTACAAAAATTGTTATCATCGTTTTTGAGATTAGACCACTACTTAGCATGAAAATTATTGAGTCAAATCATTCAAATAATTAATTGATGTGTTGGAAGTGCTCTGTAGAAGAGTAGTCTAATTGCTATTTGCAGCGAATTTTGTAGGATATGGGGCGGGGCTTAAGAGTCGCCCTCGACTTTATTCATTGGCAATTAATATTTCCCGTTGACAGTTATCAAATTAGCAGTGATCATGTTATTTTTGCTTTGGCATTTGAAGATTAAATTCCAAATTAGGTTGATAAGGAATTTGATGACTCTGGTATCCATGGATCTCTTGCTTATTCTGGAATTTTTGGCATAGCCTGTCGCTTACTTTTTGTTTTACTTATCCAAAAGTGTAAAAGCTGCCAATCCACTGATTCTTTCTTCCATGGAAGTCCATTCATACATAAGAGTCCATTCATAATAGCTAGTACAACATTTATTGTGGCTGATTTCTCATGTCCTAAACTTTACTATCATAAATATTGAAGTGGGATCATTTTAATGTGAATTTGCATGAATCTGAATAGAGTTTATTCAATCGCTTTGATTATTGACTACCATTATATGATTTATTTCTTTGATCTTAACTTGAAACCAAAAGCTTAGGGATGAAAATTTAGATTTAAAATGACATGTAACTCATTTTAATTTCTATCTGAATTGACAAGTTTAGAATTTACATGTCATCTATCAATATCAATAGGTTTGTCTTGTATCTTTATATGGAATATTATGTTTCTTCCAATCTAGTTTTCAGCTGAAACATGGAAATATCAGGCCCAGTAGCACAAAAGCATGTTCAATTTCAATCAGGATCAAATTTCATGAGAATTAATCAGAGCAGGTATTTTTAATAGAAGGCTTCTCTGATTGGTTCTCGTGGTATTTAGTCTGGATTATGAATTAACAGACAGTTCAACTGTCTCTCTCAAGGCCATGACTGCGTACAAACATAGAGCAACAGAGGAACCAATACAACAGAAGCTGAAGAAATTAGTCGCATTTCTATCACCTCACAATGAAATTTACATTCAACTACCATATGTTTCGAGAGATCAATTATAAATTTCTTTTGCTATCATCCTGTCACTTTCTGAACCTTTTCTTCCAAATGTTCCATGAATACTTCAATGTTTTAAAATAAGGTAGCCAAATTTGGTAACTCAACTACAGCTATTATAATGTTTTCTATTTGCTCACACTTTCTTACGTTTTCAACAGACCATGGAAATTTTTTCTCTGATCAGCTGCTACTTGAGGGACCCATAATCCTTTCTCTTGGTAGTTCAACAAATTTTCCCAGAGTTGAGACCTGTTCCAAAATAATGTTTCTTGTCGCAAGCACAATATATTCCTGATTTAATAAAAATCGTTAGAGCCGTTTTCGAGATCCGTCCGACATAGATACTACATATCCGCAAACACACATATTCAAACAAATTGCTTTCTTAGTATAATTATTGACCCCAATGATTATGATTTCATTCAATGAGAGCTTACTTCACATAATAATAACAGCTGGCATCAAGAGCATAAATGTCAAACATGATTGAAATTGAAACAGTTGCGATCATCTACATTATTTTCTTCACCTGATCTGAAGTAACCAGATTATAGTAAGATTCACATCAATGTGTCAGCATTGTTTGAAAGGGGAGCATTGATGTTATTAATGAGGAATACTGACAGTCAACGAACTGTTATACATATTCTCCAATATTTTTATCGAAAGCTACCTTATATTTTCTTTGGTAAAACAATCAATGTTTGGGAATAATTGATTCATGGGAAAAGCGCCTTACTTCTATGCAAGATATTTTCACATTAGGAAAAGCAACAACAGCTGTTTGACCGTTTTAATAAATAATAACCCCTTTCTTTCGCCCAAGTTGAATTTTGGCTGAATCTCCTCATTCTTTACAAACAGATTCTACAACGGACACTTCTTAAGTTTTTTAAATAACCCCTTAAGCAGTTTCCGCGATCTGTCGGATATACAAACAAAATTAGTATTGATAGAATAGGATAAATTGATAGAAGCAACTCCCGTCATAAGAGTTTGTTTTATGAAAAATAAAAATTATCTATACTATCTGGAATAGCTCTGATTGAAGCAGCATTGCCCAATCAATTTGTTCTTGATAAATGCATTTTAATCAATTCTTCAACTTGGTGCCAACCTAATGAAATAATCTCAACTTAATGCCAAACTGACAAAATTATTAATTGGTCGCCAGTTATCAACTGTTTCGAATATGTACTCTCTCTAGATTAAAGTTCTATAGTAACATATGATGTGGACATTTCAACTATAATTAAGAGATTTGGAGAAGAAGAATATACATGCTAAAAGACGAACTTTAAACCCTTCAAAACCACCCTTATAGTTGAAATATCGCCAAAAGATTTCTTAGTGAGCACCTAGGACATATAAGGAAGCTATATTCTAAGTGTTGTTGCAATCCATCCAGTAGTTTTCCAGAAATCGTGATCAGTGAGTCAGTGAGTCAGTGAGATAAGAATTTTATAAGTATAGATTCATACAGAAAATGTTCTATCTAATCACAGTGAATTGAGATTAATTCCCAGAGGAATATGAAAATTCTTCTCACAAGGGCACAGTTGCACAAAAGCTGGTTAAATTTTAATCCTGATTAACTTCACGTGAACCAAATAAGAGAAGACTATTTCAAAAAGATGGATCTACTGGAATTAATCAGGATTGAAAATAACCCGGCTTTTTTGCAACCGGCACTAAGTACCTGATTGAATGATTACAAAAGTTCAACAGCTGAGTCATGATTTTGACACAGTCCCACACACATGAACTCGCCAATAGACGACGAAATAATATTATTATCATCTGTTTTTCCAAGGATGAATAGTAATTTAATGTCCTTCAGCGAGTTTTTCCAGGGATGTGACCTAGAGCAATCGAATCTTCATATTATAAACCTACTATGTTCTGAATTTCGTGAGAATCGTTGGAGAGCCGTACTCGAATTTAAAATAAAAAACTTAAATATTAAAATTCAATAACTCGCGTTTTTAACAGAAAATTCCTTGTTATTAACAAGATTTATGTTATCCATCGAGAGTCGGTAAAGATCAAAGGAAATGTGTTATATTGGTAACAAGATCTTGTTAATAACAAATAATTTTCTGATAAAAACGAGAGTTATTAACTCTTGTTAAGAAACATTTTTGACGATTCAGTCAAGTTAATAACTTTTTGTTAATAAATCGTGTTATTACCTCCGGTGTAAACGCAGCTTAAATAGTCCAAAAAGTAGTTTATGTTCCATACACATAAATTAAGGTCCGATTTCCAGTCCAAACATTTGGAAATAGAAAAGTTCTCATTAAGATAGTTTACAAACCAAATTGAATAACAAAATAACATTCACTTATCACTTAAAAATGTAAAATAATGAATAATTTTGAAAATTATGATATACTCTAATTTAGAATGCAATATACTATCTCATGTCAACAAATCAGATTATTTTGATCAAATCAATTGAGATTTCTAGATAATATCTCTTGTGAGATAAGCTGATTGATTACACACCTGAACATAATTCTGTCTCACTCCCACACAGGCACACGCATGTTCTATTATCAACAGACGACGAATTCATCATCTGCTTTTCCAAGGATGGATAATTATTATCCTTTTTATGTCCTTCAGCGAGTTTTCGCAGGGATAAGACCTAGTACAATCGAATTTTTATATCATAAACCCACTACGGTATGTTTCAAATTTCGTGAAAATCGTTAGAGCCGTTTTCGAGATCCTTTGGACATAAATAACCATATAAATACAGAAATTGCTTGCTTAATATAAATATCGGGGCATCGAACTTTGCTCGTCAATTTTTATATCGGAGCACCGAGCATCGCTCGTTATTTTTATTTATTGATAAACAGAACACAATTCTCTAAAATGATCGTGTTTATATTTTACCGCTATAAGTAGGCGTATGAATTTCGGGGATGCGATATTTTGATTTTAAGAAACATTTTTGATTTTTCAGAATCACTCGCTCACTTTTTACTATCCACAGACGACGAAAGTCTCAGCTGTTTCAGCCAAGGATGAATTATCCTTTTAATGTCGTTCAGCGAGTTTTCCCAAGAATGAAACCTAGTGCAATCGAATTTTTATGTCATAAACCTACTATGTTCCAAATTTCGTGAAATTCGTTAGAGCTGTTTTCGAGATCCGTTGAACATAAGTAACCAGATATTAACCAGATATAAAAATGTAAAAATATAGACAGATATACAGAAATTGCTCGCTTAAGATAATAGGATAGGATTGGTAATAGGCTACAAATTGTCTCCCGAATAGTAAGCTTCATTGAACACCTGAGTATTAAATGATTCTTAGTGCCGGTTGCACAAGAGCCGGTTAAATTTAACCGTGGTTAATTCCAAAAGAAACAATCAGAGAAGCCGTCTTTTCAAAAACGCCTTCTCTGATTGGTTCTCGTGGAATTAAACACGGTTAAATTTAACCGGCTTTTGTGCAACCGGGCCTTAGAATAAATATTGAATGTAAGACTTTCTTCTTCATCCAAATATATAGGTTATGAAAGGCACTCATTAAATTCTCTCAGAAATGACTATTTTCAAGGTGTCTTAGGCTCGTATTACATTAACACACCACAATCTTTCGTCACGTCTATAGTGTTCTTAGTGTAATCTGCTCAAAAAGCATCAATGCCTTGCGACTCGATCGAGGGTGTTTCATTCAGGTTTTTTTGATTTGTCAAACCTAATTCAAATGTTCAATTTCAGCCACCGCTTGATATAATATTCTAATATTATACAATTTTCTTGATACTATCAAGAAAATTGGAATATCAATTTATTCATTTGTTCAAAAGAAATATCATTTCAAGGAACCACAAGTCATGCTATCTCACGTTATAATCGGCTTATCAAGCTTTTTTCACTAATTATCTCATTCATTGTTGAATTCAATAGCCTACACCTGATCATTGAAATATGCTGAAAGTACTCTTGGTGAATATTGTTGGAATCACATCAGATTGGAATGAGATATTTAATATCTTTCTTTAGTCCAGGATAGTTTGGGAACCACATTCAGTGTAATCAACCACAATTGCAGCTTTAATACGCTAGATAACCACAAAAATTATAATCACCTCTGGAACATGTAGTGGGTAATCATAAGCTATATGCTCATAATTACATACGTTTCACGCAAGTGAGAATCACTTTTGCGGGAGGTGTTCCTTGATAAAATGGCTTCATACAATATTCATTATCAGTAGTATGCTGTTCCACTCCCACTCCAAATAGAAATGAACTCTACCAAAAATGTAAAGCTGTATCCACACTGAACACGGCTATGTTGTATGTTCGGCAAACATGTTTGTTGAGGAGCTCAGGGACAAACATTTTAAAAGTTTGGACAATCATTGTTTGTCAAACAAAAAGTTACTGTTTTTAAAAACATTTTCAGTGTTGACAGCTGTAAAACATAAAACCTGTTCTTCGAACTTACAAATATTTTGCTTGGTGACGCGTCCACACTGGCCACGGGCAAACATTGTTTGTCAAACCTAATAAGATTTGCCCAAGCTTCTTCAACAAACATGTTTGTCGAACATTTGTTCAGTGTGAACACGGCTTTACACTGAAAGCAATCTGGAAGCATAGGAAAGAAATTCTTCCAACTGAACCTTCCTTCAAATAAATCTACTGAAATTTTCTGTTAAAGCACTAAGTGCTTTATAAATTATTGTAATGAAAACTTTAATTCTCATCTATGTCCATAATATGATAATCAAGAATTAGGCTACATTAAAAATTCTCAAAAAAAGGAATATTGGTATGGTACAAATCACATTTTCAATAATATATTCTTCACAAACTACACAGTAGCTTTATTTAAATGCTGTTATAGACTTGCCAATTTGCGATGCCAAGGAACTCATGCGATGTGCATGAATTCGAGATTGATAATGTTTTTGAAAAGACTGTTCGTGATAGCTAACTTATTGTTATAATAGCAATTGTTGAACAATGACGGTGCTTCACGCTATGTAAATAAAACGGATAGAAAGAGAAGGAGTGAATGAGTTATGGAGAATAGATGAGCTGAGAAGGCGGAAGACGGAAAATGAAGAAATGGAGTGAGCTGGAGAGGTGTCTGCGTTGCCGCAATGCGGTGTCTTTTGTGGCTGATGTCTATTCCAATCAGTTCCTTACATAACTTTCTATCGATTGACCTGAACTGACTGCTATCTACAAAACTCATCACGGAGCACATCACTCCTTCGTCAGTCTTCATTACTGACTGAAATTCAAGAGAGAGTTAGACGAAAATTTGCAAAACAAAATAAGTTCATATTTCATGTTGTTTCAAGTGATGCTTCTTTGAACTATTCGATGGGTATTTTCCACAATAATTATTGATCGGAATGAAGATGGAATGCAATTTGAATTTTGATAATATAGTGATGAAATGTAACTGCAAATAATTGTCGATTCTTGGAAGAGGATATAAAGGACACAATATCCTTTCCATGAACACATAATGATCTATGTTGAAATTAATATGATTGTTGGAAATTATAACCTATCTGAAAAAGGAAAATGGCACTGATTCATTCATTCACTAATAAATGAATTGATTGATAAAAAACATAATAATCCATTGCCCATACAATTTTATATGTGCGATGGAATATAGCCTACACTGAAACTCCTCTATGATAGAATATACTTACATTCACTTCACCTTCGAAAAATATATATATTAATTCAATTCATGGATTTCTCAACATTCCAAGATATTTTATCTTTTGTTTCTGTATTTTGATACTAAATTCTATTCCAATTATCTGATCGTATAACAATAATAAACATCATCCGTGAGAAGCAGAATCGAATAACCTCTCAAATAACAATACGAATATTGACAAAGACATGTGAGTTTAGCTCGCCCGCTTGAGTCTCGGATGGTGGTGGTTGTTGAATTTCAGCCTTGCTCGTTTATCATTGGTTGATGGGAAGAGAGCGGGATCCTAATGATACAGAGAATGCGGAATAGTAAGGTGTAAGAGGGTGGAGGGGTGATACGTTGCATTTTAAGGTGAATGGCATGAATGAGATTTGGGGGCTTTCTTCTCCCACGAGGAGCGCTGTCAGGATTCGCGACGAATGAAAAAATAGCTCGCTACCGAAAATGCCTCTGTATAACTATTATCGTTCACCAACCTGGGCTGCGCTCCGTTCCACTCACATAAATGAAGATCTTCACCCTCTTGAATTCGTGGATTTTTTTCTTAATTTTCATGACTCATGTACCTTGATTTCCAATGATTGCAGTTTATCTAAAGACTGTAAATGATTGTACTCGCACTTATTCCTACAAATAGCACTGAACCATGAAATGAGCAGAATCAAATTAACCCATTGATTGTGTACGAGTTTATGCCTATTTACATGATGATTATGGTCATTTCAAGGAAGAATGTTTATACTCTCACATTTTTCTGACGTTTACGTAAGCCTATCACTTGTGCTTGAGCAATGACGCAAGGATGATAGAACTGATGAGAACCGTGAGACCATGAAAAATACTATTAACATTCTTAAATTCAAATAAAACCAAAATTCAACATTTTCAATTTTTGTTGCATAATCTCATGGAGAATAAATCTCAGCCAATGTTGTTGAAAGAAAGAAACATTTTACAAACTATACATAATTGATGGATCTAAGTTTTTCCGATTGGTAGGCCTGCAGCTGAATTTTTATGTATCTTATGATTTAAATATACTTTTGAAAATAACATTTCATCTTCCATGCTTCCTTAGAAAAGACTGACCGATTTCTCTTGAATTTCCACTGCTCTCAACTCGGGCTTATCAGTTCACAGGACTGTGGAACGTTTCTATTCTATTCTTTTCAGGCTGTAGCTATGGATCTGGAGTATATAATAATAAAGGGCTCTCTTCATGACCTACACAATAGAAAATCAATAATTATGAAAAAATAAAGTGAACAATGAAGTTCTGAATGGAATGTAGCCTTGAAGAAGCAAATCAATGGAATCTATGATTCTGATTCATGTATTCACACTCTCGCAGGCTTCCATTTAAAACACATAATTAAAACTGTCAGTTGATTGTATTATATACAATGTCAATACCCAATGTCAATGTCAATACATTTTTATATATATGTCAATACTGTAGAGATCTATGTTAATATATTCTCCTAAAGCCATAAGCAATCCTCCTCAAGTACTCATTAATAAGTAAGTAATCAATATGCTGTAATTAGATGATAGTCGAATTTTCAGGCCGGAGTGCATACTATTGAAAAGTTCCTTCTATGGTATTTCAAATAAGAAATACTAGGAAAGGTCATTGATATCGTAGAGAAGAAGGAGAAGTAAAAATTTCTTTCAGAAATAGTTGTTGCAATTGCGGATCAGTATGGAATACTGTATTAAACATTAAAAAACAATATTTCTTCTGAAATAATCCATGGGCAAAACCTATTTACAATCTTTCTTATAAAAATGGAAATTGGGATAGTTCAAGGTAAAATTTTGATACATTGTTTTGTATTGTTCAACACTGGTTGACCTTTGAATTTTTCAACAGAAAAAGACAACGGTAGAAGATAGAAAGAGAAAAAAGCAAAAGGAAGACAAATATGGAGGAAAATTTGTTGGAAAGCAAGCGAGAGCAACGGAGGAGGTTGTGGCGCGGCGGGTGACAATTTGTTGTTTTCGCAGAGGATTTGGCTGGGCTGGGCAATAATTCGTCTGAGCAGACGCCAGAGCGGCGCCAACCGCCGTGCCATGCAGGCGTCTCGACGCTCACAAACGTCCGCGGCGGCGGCGGCACTAGCCAGCTCTGCTTTGGGCGTCCTAATTAAATTCCTCGCTTCACGACTTTGCCTCCTCCCCTAACCTTTTTTCAATTAGAACTAGTGCCACTGCCACTGCGCCACTAATCCCTGATGAGCGAATCATGGTCTCACTCTGCATGCGCCGATATAGTCACTCCAATCTGATTACGCCACATAAATCCTTGTGACTTGCTTTTGTCCAAAGTTACGATAATTGCTGTTCATTCTCTGCATCATCGTTCATGATGACTGCTGCTCTTTTCCCATAACACTGTATCGATCTGAAATCTTACGCAATCCCAGTTGAACATGATCATACCATATAAATTATTCATTCAACAGAAGCACACGAAGTACAATTGAAAGCATACACTAGACGATGAAACTATGGAATGTGGAAATTAAATCGAAACAAATTTATTGACTTAAAAAAGTATACAAAAAACAATACATAATAGCCTATATTGAAAAAACACTTGAAAGTACAAAAATGCTTGATGATTGTTTGAATGTTTTATCTGTGATATAATTGAATCTTACAATGCTTTAAATGTTTATTCTGTCATATTATCGAATCTACTCGTAACAAAGCTTTGGAAAGTATGTTAGCTGGTAGTAATTTTTATTCTTAGAAAAAATACTCTTACTCTTACTCATTATTTTGAGTCTGAATAATATAATACCATAAGTTTTCATTCACTGAGTGGATTGATCACAAAAAATCCATGAGCTACAATTAATATTATAATAAAAATTTACTCACATTGCACTCAATTATCACTGGCCACTGTATATTCTTGAGTATTTGAAAAATGCTTAATGATAACACAAATCCTAAGAATTGAAATCTCTCTCAAGCTTGATAAATAGTCTTCATTTCACTAGGTCTACAGAAGATTCACCTGTGATATTACCTTATATTTTCTCCTCCCTTTTGAATTTTTTAGACTACTTGATTCATGCATCACAATACATTTTCAGGACCATTGGGTAAACTTACAAGTTTTGAAAATCAAAGAATAAACAAACGCACTATGAATGGACTAAAACGGCCCCAGGATGGCCGATCAGGAACAAATATCATGAATGATAGAAAAATGAGTATAAAAACCGTTAAAATTTGTTGCCTGGAAAACTTTTTGCAGTCTGTGAGGATTAATGCGGCTAATCTAAGTTATATTGATAGATCTTCGACAAACTAATTCTAGGTTGATCTCCAACAATCGATATAATAAATATGCTACACTCAAACAGATTAAGATTCAAACATATATATTGTAAGAAAGCCCTTAGAACGTTTTCATGAATATCAGTATCAATACTCTCAGTCTGTAACTAGCTTCACAACGGCACCAGATAGGCAACCGTTGATACATTTGATATGAACGATGAATGAATTTCTATCACAAGATTCCTAGTCTAATCAAATCTCAGATGAGAAATTAAAAATCTTGTACATGAGTTCAACTGTAAATTCAGCAACAAGTTCCGAATAAATGATATTTAAATGTTGCAGCTATTTGTCAGTATTTTTTGTAGAAATGCATAATTCTCAACTATTCAAATGCTGCTTCATACAAACTGGTAGTGATATAGATGAGCCTATTTGTGAAGAAAGATTTTAATTTAGAATCTAGTCTCCTTTGGTATTTTTTACATATCAGGAGAGCTTGTTTTTTCCAAGCAAAGGTCTCCTACCATATCAATTGAGATGAGTTTTATGCTATCAGTTCTCTCGTTGGAACGGTGTGTTTGCTTTTTGCTTGCTCTCTTGAAAGACAGTTATGAGCATCATAATCACTTCCCCGAGGTCCACTAAGCCAACACTTTCACCGAAAGATGAACTCCCTAACATTACTAGAAAGATGAGGTTTCAGAGACCAATATAATGTACTTAATTACATTTGCATGTTTTTTTTCTCCAGTCTCTCTGCTTAATGGAGAACATTATGAGGCTCATCAACCAATTGCTCCGGCAGTTCCATCATTTCCAAAGGTCGATCAGTGTAAGAATCTGTAGAGTTTTTATTCTGTTGTTTGGCAAAATAAAATCTGAATCTGAATTGGAATCGTCAATTTCATTTCCAATATTTTCATCACTGTACACCTCATCAGTACCAAAAAGCATTATTGTTGTATTCTGTTCACTTAGTGTTCTGTTAGTTAGGATTTGGAACACTTATTGGTGGGGTAAAAGTCATTATATTTTTTTTCTGTAAACTCATCTATTGATGAATTGACCCATCCAATTTGTTAGAAATAATATATATAAACAATATACCGCTAGGATAATAAATGTTAAATATTACAAAGATCAAAATAATCAATAATCAATCTGAGATCAATAACAGCAAGTTATAAATGGATAAGAGTAAAATCACCAACATTACACGAAAGATCCGCTCTGTCAAACTCAATAATTCTGTCGTAGACCGAGAGATCTGGTCTAGCAGACCGCATAGGTTTTAGAAAAATGACTGTCACTCAAAAATGAGGAATTCCTACTGGAAACTGTAGGTTCATTCATATTTCAACATCATAATCCTCATACTGAATTTCATGGGTATCGTCATGGAAATCTATATTACTCTTCCTTGCAAATCACATGAGATACAGGAGATAAAAGCCACATTCTTCACCGGGTGTGATTATTTTTGTGCATAGAATTTGGCCAGGCTACTGCTACTTGTAGGGTATATTGTTGTTGGCTGGTGAGTGGATAACTGTTGAGCATTTTGTAGGAGAATTAGAGTCTGGAAATCCGTGTTTATCATTCGCGGCACAGCTTCTGGCGTCGGCCTCCGCTGCGCTATTGCGACAATCTTTCGAGCCAGTTATTTCAACTTTGTTACAGTTGAAGCTATATTTCCTCTCCACCCACCCGCTTGAAAGCAAAAAGTGTCGAAACTTTCCAACTTTTCTTTTCCTCTACTTTTTCCAAACGAATCACAAAACGTTCACTTACAAGGCGACTCGCTGAAGGAGATGTGTAAACTTTCTGTCCATATTCTTCGCGAGAAAAAGATGAAAACAGTGTTGAAAGTCTCCCAGAAACACGCAGCGAGTCCGTTATAAAGAGCTCGACGAGATTCTCTACACCTAGTCTAGAGCCTCTGTTGCAAATGGAATCAACTTTTCGCTTACCGATTACTACTGTGAAAGGTTGATAATGACGTCAACAAATGGGGTTCTCATATAATTATATTGGAAGAAACTTTACTACTTATCCACGCATGTCTACTGTTCAGCTATCTTTGAATTTGATGCGTAAATAGCCTCTCATTTCCCACTAAACAATTCAGTTAATAAACCATTCCTTCATTAATATATCTGAATAATTGGAGAGTTGTTTTCTGAATGTATTTTCAAAGATGCATTTTTTCCAATTTCTTTTAATCCAAGAAATTTTAAGATATTTGAAGAAGAATCCTAACAATTCAATTCTTGCTCAGATGATACTGACTCAACGATATAAAATATACATTTTGGACGCCAATAAATGAATCAATGATTTTATGAATCAATAGGATCAATCGATCAATATAATATAATGACACAAACCTTATTGGCAAATCATAGTTTCAGTTTTTAATGAGCTGTGCTTTCCAAGCATCATTTCGACTTGACGCATATTCTCATCGCTCGAAAGTTTGTAGCCTGCAAATAGTATTCTATGAAGTGCTCCAAAACGACCTTATTAAACTCGATGGAGGTGCCATGTTTGGGCCAATTCACGGAAGTATATATCTTTTGAAGTACTGTAGTCGTCAATTATTCAATGGCTTATCCGTGGCAGAGACACCTGAGCTCTGAGCTCTCTGCTCAATATCATTCAGAATATCGTTCAACATCCGTGGTAGTTACGTGTGGCCCTGTATGAAGTTTCTTAGTACTTATACATATTTTCATTTTCTATCAATTCACAGTATCAGTTTCGAAAAAGTCATTAGATTGCAATAATATTGAGTACTTCTTTTATGTTCATACTACCGGAAAATTAAATCATTTTCAAAAAAATTATACACCGTAACAAGAGGGAATTGTTTGAATAGAACAATAGAATGAGCATGCTTGTGCTATTGGAATACCTTAACCAGTAGAAGAGCCACAGCAAAATATTAGTCCTCATTAAAATTAATCATAGCTATTCTGCATATAATTATTGTAAGGAATAACTCCAATTACTAGGGAAATGATCAAGTATTATCTGAATTCGAATTATATTGAACCCTATGAAATCTGAAATATTCTTTCGAAATGTTATGGAAAATATACTGAGCGTTGAGAATTTCAGTTCGCATTTCAATATTTGAAAAGGATTACAAAAACAGCACTGAGTTCACTGCAGATGGTCTCAATCCATAGAAGCTATAACTTGTTCAAGGATTCAAGAGACTCGTTGGAAAAAGCTGGTGTTGTCAATGGTGGGGCTGAGGGCTGAGGTGGCCGCCTAAATGGGTTTACAGCATCCTCCTCTCCAAGATGTAACGCGATTCAACGTGTGTAACTCAATATCTTACTGTTTCAACTTGTTTACAGCCTTCTCAGTTCGTGCGAAGCCGGGCAGATAGGATATCTGTCACCAATTACCAGCAACAGAAGGAAAGCGAATGAGAAACTCAACGAGGAAAAGCGAGATAGAAAGATTCGCGATAGAGCTTAGTACTTTTCTCAACAACAGACCCGTCGCGACAAACTAAACTGGGACTCGGCTCGAGTTACTTTGATCTGGGCTGCAATGTTTGTCCTAAAGGGCATAGAACACGTGTTCTGTATTTTGTTATAGAGAAGGCCGGAATGAAGAATCGAGGGACATGAGTGGGATGGAAGAGGGGTGACACTGTAATGTTTCCTGGAATAGCAATCGGGCTGGCACAAGAATCCCTACACCATCCGGCTTTTCTTATTCCCTTCGCTGAATCTTCAGAACTCCCCGGGATCAAAGCTGAAAAACCCCGGGGCGTCACTGCTCCCCCCCTCCCATCGCCTACACCCTAACCATCCACAAATAGCTCCCCCGCTATAACGGATACCGACCTGCCTCCAGACAATTTTGTGAGTTTCTTTTATATTTAACTCGGATTCCCATTCTATTTCTCGAGTCAATAACATGTTCTCTCTCCTTACACAGATTCAGATCCTTTCAACTTTGTGAAAACCCAGTTGGATTTTGCAGCAAGTTATCCTACTTTATTGTAGTCCATAATACAGCTCCACAAGATATAAGTCTCTTGATAGACGACATCGATTTCTGTCTCAAACATGAACCATGTTCCTCGATTACATTGCACAGCAATGAGGAATCGATCAAGATAGATCATATCAATTCATGTTGTTGTTTGTTCTCATCCAATACGGAGCATACAGAGTTTTTAAGGAGCATTCCTGCAAGACCAGCATGACATCAATAACAAAGTAGTCGAACGCTTAAAAGTAGGTTTTAATGAAGAGAGAAGGTTATGGCTCTAAAAAAACAATAACCATCCAACTTGAAATCTCTCTATTATCCGATATGTTTTTTATTTGATGTATTTTGTTTGCAGTTGTAATCTCATTTTATTATCTAAAATGTTTGTCCTCTGAACAAAAACAATGTATTGACAGAAACCTAGACCTTAATAATATGAATAAGGCTTTCTGACAAATTTCATATGAGAAAAAATTCAAGAATTGGTAAATATTAGAATTTTCTCTCTCGAATAAAAAGAATCGCAGAACTGAGAATGAGGGTCACTCTTATGAAACAGTAGTTAAATTTAGTGATATTGAAAACTGAATCCAGAGATTGAAAATACGACAGGATTTTCTTATTTGAATCTGCTGAAATATGTTAGGAATTGATTTGATTCGAAAAAAGTTGATCCAGAAAATTCGAATATGGAAGATTATCAACTAATTAAAAATTTCATAACAATATAGAATGAAATTGATATATCATCTTCACTTTAGCACTTCCCTCAACTTCCAATCAGGAACTGGTATCGATCTGGTATCAATTTATAGGCTTGGAGTCAATAGAAATATATATATTGCTGGGGAATTGAATTTCCAATTTCCATCTTTAAATTATACATATTGGGTTTATAAAGGCGTCATGGAGTCTTGTTGCAAATGGCACATAGGACATCAAATAGAATACAATGCACATGGACAATGGAAAACAGAAAAAAGTAACAACCGGTGATAAAATGCATACAAAATCCCAGGTTTCAAAGTAATTTGAGTGTGTTCGAGAATTCATAAATTGATAGTTTAATCATTGTAAAAATGTAAAATGATCATTAATTTCAATTTGTGTTCCAAGACGAAGGAGCTTTCTCTTTCTCCCCTCGTGAAACCGACGAAATAAATAGATTAGTAGTTGGTAGCTATTTTCGATTAGTAAATTAGTAACTAAATGGTAGCTCCATATTCATGATCAAGAACAGAATCTGAAAAACGAATATCAATTCGATGAACTCCATGATGAATAAGAAAACTTTATTTACAGTTGAAATATTGATCGCATTCTGATGTAAATTTCAGTGAAAATCTCTCGTGAATTCAAGCTTAATTTCAAGGGATAATAATGAACAGATTGAAACAGGCTCATCATTTTTTTTATTGCAAGCAAGGGATTAGTGGAAATATCTGAACAAAGATAAAATAGCAGCTAAAAAAGTTATTGATACTGAATCCTTACTTGTCATAAGGAAGGAGAGAAATCGTTTCGCCTGCATTCCGTGGCATCGAAATGAAAGTGAGAATGCTGATAACATGAGCGAAATTCTTCGCGGCATCCAATTTTGAGAGATCCATTTAGATTCTGCCGTCGGCACTTTCAATCAATAATGCTCGTCGAATACCTTCCTATCTTTAATTCCTATTCCATTGGCTTACCCACCTCCGACTCTAACCTCTGTTCCCCCTCCAATCAAACGATTTAATCTTCTCCGGCTCATCTTATTCATCGTAGGCCTCAACACATTTTTGCCGGATGTTATTCGAGAATTACTCATTTTTCGTGGCTCCAGTTTGAATTAGAGACATCACTATTTACTTTTCCCTCTCGAATTCAAGTCCAGTCCAGTTTTTCATGTTTATCTATCTCAATCATGCTCTCGGCTATTCAATCCGAATATATTTTGTACAAAGAATGATTTTCTTTTGTTTGTCAATGATCTAGCCTAAAGGCCTAAAGACTGATGAGCTATACTACTTGGAAAAAAAGCAAATTTCTTATTAGAAACTCTTACTTCTTTTGTTAAATTAATGCACGAAAAAGCAAGATTATGCTGTGCTCTTTCACTGGGCACTACTTGATCAAGCACTACACTTCAGTGAGGTCCACCCGTCCACGTTATGATTACAGTGTTTGTTTAGCAATGGTATTGCTATCCTTGTCTATCATTCAACAAAGCTGATCCGCTTTTCTCTGTTGCTCTTTGCTCTGTTTGCTCGTCTCTCAACAATGTAGAATTAATAATTAATTAAAAAAAATTCATCTCAATTTTGAAAATTAGTTATGAAATTATTGAAAAATATAATTTCTTGTTTAGTAAAATATAATTGATTATTTTAAACGATAATGAGCAGTTAATATTACATCAATAAACCTGTATCAGCTACCGTTTATAGAAAGCATTGAAAAGACAGAGGATCGGCAACGTTTTTCTCCTATCTTTCTCCACTGCCATCACACTATCTCACTCCACTGCCGTGGATCTCACTATATTGTACAAACGGTTTCTTCCTTTTCAGCAACCGCAACAACTCTCCATTGTTAAAGAGGTCCACGTTCTAATGACAGTGTAGAAAGAAATGAGAAGAGCGTTGCCGATTCTCTGCCTTGCCACTGCCTTCTTTAGAACAAAACGGTATATCTGATGAGGTATTAACACTGTTCATTCTTGTTTAATATTGTAATAAATGAAAATGGAGCAGGAAATCGTTAATTGGATAAAAAGCAATTATTTTATTCATATTATTTGAATCATTGTAACCGTTATTACAACTGGGATTGTTATTTCACATCCTATAATAACTTTCAACCCACAATCCTGCCTACCATACTTACCTTCTTTCACTTCCCTGTCACATCTTTTCCCTTCATGTTATCCTTACCTGCCTATGGGGAACCATAGATGGCAAATTATTATCCCCATTTTTTCTCCAGCATACCACATCATTTTAGCAATTTCGTCTTATTCTTTTATTGTGTTACATTTTTTGTTACTGTAATTTTTTATCGTAGATTGTTTTCTACTCATTGCATTTTTGTGTGTTGTGAATACAGTAGAACGTCGATAATTCGGACATCAAAAATCCGGACCGTCAATAATCCGAATTCGTCTCTGGCAAGAAATAAAATTTTTGTACCTTCTGTCCTCGGCGCTAAGTCCTTACTTTAGAGCGGGCGACGGGAGAATGGCGCGAAGCGAGGAGAAAGGGAGTGGTCGTCGAAGGTGGAGGTCTACCTACCAATAATTGAATACTGTATATGCAATTTTAACAGCTTTGTTTTTTGAATAGTGCGTGCTGACCGTTTTTTTAACGTAATTTCGATAATCCGGATAATTTGATAATCCGGATGGAGTCCGGTCCCAATTAATCCGGATTATTGACGTTCTACTGTAAATTGAATTGAATATTATCAATTATATTGTATTCATAAAAAATTATATTTTCAGTGAATGAATAATAAATTTTCATAATTGGAATTTAATATTTTGCTAATTGATTATATCTATACATTGTTAAACAACGAGCTGGTAACATTTAAGAGCTAGAAAAGGATAGCGCTCTCTGCTTTGTGGAATGGATTGAATATAATTGTGTTTATTTAATTGAAAATTCACATAATTATACATTTTTGCTGGTTACAACAATGCTAGCAGTACAAGCATAACAACAATTTTAATTGAAGCTAGAAAAAACGTAGCTTTCGAACTGTAATAACAAGATGACATGATACACTTATATAGTAATGGGTTTGAGAAATTATGTAAATTGATATACATCTTTATATTGTAAATGAGTTGTAGTAGGCTATAATATATTGTTCACATATGAATAAAACTGCACAGCTATAATAATTATAGCCTACAAGGTAGACAAGGATAGCATCACCAGTGTTAATGAAATACTGCCATTATAACGTGGACCTCATTATAGCCGGGTTAGCTTCAACGTTGTCGTGTAGGTGTAGTCGCACCCGTACCTCAGTGAAAGTCTCTGGATCTCGATGGTTCCAGGTGCAGGTTTCAATGAAGATTGCCGTTCCCACGGAGCATCTACTATGTTACTCAGCACTTTGTTTGGAATCGATATATGACATTGATTTTTCTGTCCTTGGCACACTTCCAAAGTTGTATATCGTTTTTCCATACTGCTTTAATTTCTGTTTGTACAGGAGTACTTTATTTTGGATTGAATGGATAGAGTTTCTTGACCGAGCGAAGTGAGGTCTAAGATTCAAGTCGACGGTTTGGCATTTCTCTTATTGTTCAAATGTTTGAATGTTTAAATGTTTAAATGTTTAAATGTTTAAATGTTTAAATGTTTAAATGTTAAATGTTTAAATGTTTAAATGTTTAATGTTTAAATGTTTAAATGTTTAAATGTTTAAATGTTTAAATGTTTAATGTTTAAATGTTTAAATGTTTAAATGTTTAAATGTTTAAATGTTTAAATGTTTAAATGTTTAAATGTTTAAATGTTTAAATGTTTAAATGTTTAAATGTTTAAATGTTTAAATGTTTAAATGTTTAAATGTTTAAATGTTTAAATGTTTAAATGTTTAAATGTTTAAATGTTTAAATGTTTAAATGTTTAAATGTTTAATGTTTAAATGTTTAAATGTTTAAATGTTTAAATGTTTAAATGTTTAAATGTTTAAATTTTAAATGTTTAAATGTTTAAATGTTTAAATGTTTAAATGTTTAAATGTTTAAATGTTTAAATGTTTAAATGTTTAAATGTTTAAATGTTTAAATGTTTAAATGTTTTGTGCCTGACCCTTTCAAAAGTTGATAAAGAAGATAATTTTGAATAAAATTTAGAATTTAGAAATAGGCCGACACATCTAGAAAACACCTGAGTCTATACCTAATTCATGCAGGTGAACGGGCTAGAGTCAAGAAAACTTCAATTAATCTTGCCATGCCTGATTTAATAGGTTTCTACTATAGAATAACACTACAATTTGAAATAATTGAAAAATACAAACAGCTTCAATAAACATTGGCAACTAAAATCGAACAACAGAAACAACAATATCATGTTACTTTGTTGACATTCTTCATCTGATTCGGGGGCGCATTACTATCCCCGTTTAGATAGCAATACGTCACAAAACCAAACAATATCAGTCATAAAATAACCAATTGATTTCAACATGAAATTACTCGAGAAAGAAAAGCCCGTTGAACCCAAATTTCGTCGATAGTAACCCATATAACCCATTTCATAATAATTTTGAATCCCCACTTTTGATTGACATTCTCGAATGAACCTTTGTTTCACTACACTGCACTTTCGTTGGTCTGTACGTTGCTTTATCGTCGGGGTTACAGTACCTTGTTTTTGGTGGTGAACGTTTACCGGTTGAATTTGGCTTGACGGCGAAGTCCTCTTACGTCCCTAGACCTGTCGTCTGAACGGGTGTCTTGAAGCGGTGTTACATAAAGTTGCGGAACCAAAGGGGTTTGAGGACACACATGAACCGCTGTAAATAAATGTATTACAGCATTAATTTCTAACTCTTCCTACAACTCATCAAAAGCTAAAACAGGAGTTATCTATTGATTACAATTAATTAAATTCTCTCATTCTATTTGAATCCTCATTTTATATAGATTATCTTTAAACTACTGATTCTTTGTATCAGAATTAATGGATCTTTCTTCTCAAATAATTCAAAAGTTCTGTTATAATTTAATAAATTAGCGTTCAGTTAAAAGCCTTAACGCCATGAGAAAACACAGTCAGAAAAATATAAAATTGAGTCTTAAACTCAATATGAACATAATCTTAGAAATTTCATTCCAATTTAAAGGCTATCTTCCTGACTTTCAGCAATACTCTACGATAATATATCTCCAGAAACAATAACTCAAATGTAACGTAACTGAAAACATTCTATACTTCTTTAGAAAAAAAATTTATAATTATCTTCCATCACTAATAAAATCAAAAGGATTATTCTCAATCAATATTATTAACTTGAAAAATAACAGGCTTTGTTAATACAATACTCTTATGGAAGTTTCAATCAATTAAATTCCCTAAATTATATTTTAACCTTATTTTACGTACCTTAGCGGTTATTTGAAGAAACAATTATTCGTACATGATGAAGAAACACAATTAAACTTTTCAGGACATGGCACTACTAGAAAATTTAAACTTTAATAAAAATGAAACTAGCTCCTACATTAACTAATAAAATAAACTTGTAAACCTGCTCAAAAAGGGCGAAACATAATGACTACATCTTTACTCTCGTAGTGCTCCTAGCAAAGTGTCCTCCGAAACGTAATCTGGTCTCGCGGCTGGGGAATCCCCACTACTGTATTTAGAAACAGGTCTCCTATTGGGCGAAGGGAATCAATTTGACCAATCGTCGCGTGGCTTCTAGAGCCTTAGGACTAAATAGTAACTGCAAAATCGGTAGTTTGTTAAAATTTCATTGCTTGCTGTTTTCCAACTTATCGCACTCTATGTCGCGACAGGAAGGCTAAGTTTTAGAGATAATTCCATAATCTACATTCCTCGACGACTCGGAGCCACAATTTTTAAATATCTATCATGGGAAACTCGAAGTCATGGTCGTTCATAATAGAGAGAGAAAATAATTTATTTCGCCAACTCACTCACAATAATGGCTCTAGTCTATTGCGTATTAAATTTACTATTATAACTTGCGAAAAGGCCTGAATTAAAAATAGTGTTTGGCACACTCCCCCTCCTTACGGTGTGAAATACGCAAAAAGAAATCTAATCAGGATATGTTACCATAGAGGCATTCTGTATGATTTGGAGAGTCGAATTTCTGGATTGATAGTAGGATCCAATTTGAAGCGGGCCCTCTTCAAAAGAAATCTCTTTAATCATTCCGAAATTCAGCAAAATGTATAACTAATTGAGATTTGTGGCAAGAGTCTTTAAAACTGTGGCAAGAGTCAGGACAAAACAATATGGGCGTGTCCACCTTTTGAGTAGGCACTAAAGACGGACCGAGTATAATAATCTTGAATACTTCAATCACTTTATTGAGTCCCTGGTTATTTTCTTGTCAAACTCTAACAAGGGAAAACGTTTAAAAGACATCATAGTTCTAATTGGTTCTATGTTACTCTGCTGTTGTAAAATATGAAGCACATTGATTATAATAGTAAAGGATGAAACTTTTTCACTCTGCTGAATGTATTGAAATCTAACTATCATTACTATAGAGTTGAGAGTGCAACATATTTTCAACAATATAAAGCAATTCAATAGGCAATACTATTCTACAAATACTACGATTCAAAGATAATAATGGTTGAAACTGCAACACTAGCGAGTCATCGGAGAGCAATGACACACGCTTGATGTACATTCCGTAGCTATGAAAATTTTCTATCCATTATTGTATTCCAGCAGGAAATTTCTATCACTGAATTGTATTAAAGTGAACTAAAACGGAATTAGTTAAACTGAATAAACCAATGTTAAGTTTATAATTGCATTAATCATGGAAGGTAAACTAATAAAGAATAGGGATATCAACAAAATAATATGAAATATGAAGCGAATAGAATATAAAATATGAGGCCTTAGACATTATCCTTATTATTTTACAAATGAGAATATATTTTATCTATATGTACTAACTCCTAACTAGGTAAGCGAATTTATAATTCTTAACTATGAATGGATGAGTATTAAGCTATTGAAAATGGGTATAGTATAGAATATTATGATAAATCGTCTTTTGCTAAATAGCTTCTTATTATTATTAGAGACATCACATACATACATTGTCACATAGGATATTATGATTGTTGATAACTTCAAAAAAAGATAATCACACGATTTGCCAAACAATCAATTATCTACTACCGTGAGAAAACCGTACAATCATTTCATTTACCGCGAGTATGCAGCCGATCAATGAAATAAAATTAAACCTAATTCACCTACCTAAATATTGTTAAGATTACGAGGTTAATAACATAATTCAATGACTAATCTAGTTGCGCAAGTTATTTACATTCCGGAATTTCTTCTATATACATTATATTGTCACGTAACAAAATCTTTGACTAATAAAACCTTCATGAACCCGTAATGAATCCTTCTAACAAATACGGTAAATATCTTTATCATAACTCTTTTTCTCTTTTCTCCTTCTCATTCATTAGGAATCATCTCGTTGAGTGTATAGAGACAAGGCTATAGAGTGGCACCATACTCACAAAAACTTATCCAATTATAACTCATGACAAAAAATGTTGTCTTCAATACACTGATCTGTTTCCTATTTTTTCCTGATCTGTTTCATATATTTTTCAACATGACTCAAGCGTGATTTTGCATTCTAAAATCATGAGAAAAACACTTTTCATTATAATATTCTAGTAGGAAACCTCTACCACAGAACGCTAGTCAAAACAAAACTATGATATTGGGTGCCAGGCTTTAATCGACAATAATAATTCTGTATTTCGCTTCTCACTAGAGTACGTGACATTTTCTCTAAACACTGGAAGCATACTTTTCATTGCATGATTTAATAATATGAAAATTCAGCTCTAACTTAGCATTGATGGACTGCCACTGTTTGCCTTCTGATTATCAACATTATTGAATTTACCACCACATTGATAGACTACTATTACACTATTACTGATTTACAAGTGCACTGACATCTCCAACCTTACTGGAGCCTCACATAGTTATTCCTCAACTATAAACTTCATATTTAACTAGATCTCAAAACATCCCAACTTATTCACATGGAAAACTTGATTGCAATGTTGCTATTCATCATTAAAAAATTTATCATTTCATTAAAGATTTTCCTATTTTTTTTTTTATTCATTAATTCCTTTTGACTACTTATCTCTATAGGGTCCTACTACTGTTAATTACCTCAATTTAATTTTCCCAACAAAAATTCTATTTCCTTTTTGACACGAATTTTCCTACATATTTCTACTTTCATATCCCCAATTAACCTTTTAATCAACCTTTCAACTCTCAACTACAGAATAATTTAAACTCATGCTTAACTCAAGAGATTTTCCCTTTTCATTTCAAATTCAACTAGAAGAATTTCACTGTTAATTTTATTTTAATTTAACCCGTTCAGTACTGTTCCAATATTTATTTCTACTTTCACTGATAACCATTTTAACATTACCTAAGTACTCGAAAAAGTTTCTTTGTTATTTTATTTGTATACCTTAACTAATCACTTTTAATATTCATTGTCTAAAACTTTCAATTTTCGTTACCATACCAAATTTCTAAGCAACTTTAAACTCAATAATACCCCTTTTTTTTACTAATTATTACTTGTGTTTTTGCTGCTGACTTTCCTACCAAACATTAACGAACCTTTTGACTGGGCTTCCCTAAACTGCCTTACGCTGATTGTTTTCCTTACAATCACTACGAAGACTCACTAAATATTCTAGATTTCGGTTTACGTTATTCTACTGACGAGCCCCATAACTCTCGAATGAACCAGACCGTTTACTAGATACAAAAAAAAACTCTTAGCTCACACCATCTTCGGTGCCTTTCGCTAAAATTATACAATTCCACCGTACAAATTTGCAAGGTTAGTCACAGCTAAATTCCTTGATTTGTTACATGGACAGCTTTCGGGCAGTGCTCCATTCTCTCTGGACACGGACCTACACTCGCGCCGATTACCTAAATTCAACAACAACACACATAGGCAGGACATCCCCTTGTCCTCCTCTAAATCTTGAGTCTCAACTAAACAAACAAAAAAAATTCCCCACAGTCTACAGGAAACGTCATCAACACAACGGATCTTTACACTATCACTACGCATGCCTACCGCAAAAATCACACCTAAAAAAAAATATTTCCAATAATAAAACTGATTCACCTTTTCGAGAATAAACATTACTGATAAAGGGACTTAGCAACCTCATCTGAATCAACTTATTTTCATACAAATTCCCAAGGATTTGATTATCGTTTCAACTGTAATCTACAATACCCAATTATTCAGTTTAAACATCTCAAGGCCAAAACTACTCATCAACTTTTCAAAACTACATAGGCTATCAACAATAACAAATAAAACGGTTTCCTATTAATTTTCTGATTACCTTCGATCTACCTAAACTTATCAAAAAATTTCCTATTTTCCTCAAAACATTCTCCCATAATAGTTTCCGAATTTTCCTAATTTACTTGGGTTGACCTTTAAAATCTCAATATTCACTTTCACTACTACTTGTCAAATCCCAGCCTCTTGTTGAAGCGTCATGTGTCATAATCTTACTCCAAGGGGGGGGGGACACGGAATATATAACTTGAATTGTATGACAAGGGACTAGGATTATAATCGTTTAACCATAAGCACGATTGCCTCGTATGGTAGGTCTTACCTTGTGTTGGCAAATGTTGCAGCCTATTTTGCTCCGTAGAGAGGGGAGGACGTACAGTAAAAAAGTAATTTATAGTTGAAATGGTCAGATTAAATAGAATAATTGAACGATTATAGTACTTGAGGTTATGATTCAACGATAGGTAGTTGTGGGTTAGGTTACTCGGATTGTCGATATCACTTAAATCAGAGTATCTAAGTAGAATGACTGGTGTATGGATGTAATAGATTGGAAAAGCTAATTTGCTCAATAGAGGGTTTGGCGGTCTACAAAGGTAGCCGAAGTAAGGGACCTGAGTTTCTAACTTAATGCTGTAGGTGGTTATAATATGGTGAGGTGGAATTAAATTCAATTTAATAATAAAATGCAGTTCAACTTGAACCTGCTGAGTGTAAATTATGCTGTCACTAGGATCAGACAGAGATAGTAATTTTGGAGTGAACCTTTTCTCCAAATGATGACTAATATATCCAGAATCCAATAATTGTGCCGTAATTTGGAAAGATATTAGACCGCATGAAACAACAGACAGAATGGCAAATCCATGCGAACCAGGCCTCTGATAAGTACTATAGGTTGTATGAAAGCAAAGTGCTGAACCAAATAGTAATATTTCGAGTACCGAGTTTAATTCTAATGTTGTCTAAACGATCTACTACCTCTCTTCGCGACGTTGATCGGCTAATAATGCAGGATTCACTTCACCTCGGTGTGGTAGGCTAGTGGAAGTCGATTTATTATTTGATTCTGCGGGATTCTCTCAATGAAAAGATTTATTACTTGATAAGAAAATCGACCACCATTTACCACCAGAAGAAATAATAGTCTAATGATAGATACTATACTCGCTAATGTCTGACTATTGCAAAACAGGATGTGTCCTGAATGATCAATGTGTGTCAGTCGAGAAAGAACGAATTTGGAGGTATAATGAAGTAAACCCAGTTTAATGAAACGGTAAAATGGATATATTCTGGAGGATATACTTTTACAACGAATATTGAATAAATTAATGAACAGATTATGCAAATTATAACTTTCAATAGATACAGAACGAAGATTGGTTGACAGCAGATTTGAATCTTTAAATTATAAATATTTTATAAAAAGTTTGGTACTCTTCGATTAAACAAAATAAAATGGATAATAGCCCTTGGAAAGGGTCATAAACTGAATTAGTTAAATAAGAAAAACAAGTTAATACAAAATGATGATTCAGAAAATAGAACAAATTAATAATTAGAATTATTCTCAGGGTGTGGTTTTGCCTAAGGAAAATAGACCTTTTGGCTAAGTACAGCTTGGATATTTAAATTTATTTAATACTAAGAAAACTAATTATGATAACTTTTGCACCCTTAATACTATAGTCATGACTTTTCCAAATGGACGAATTTATACGCTGTACAATTTTCGCAGATTTATGGGGATCCCCTTTTATATATTCGAATAACTCACCTAGACTTTTGTTTCCGTTTTTTGGTTTTCGAAATATATTCGGCCGTAGAATATATCGTCCTGGCTGGATCCTTCCACGTGGCAAAAAATGTTGAACAGACTTCACTAATATAATTTCGGGGTTTATTTGAATGAAAATTAAAATCTTAGTATCACAGTTATTATAGGAACTTTGGAACAACTTTTTTAAAACAGGAAAACGAAGATTGAATTACATTAAACAGAAATTAAAGCTTTTGAACAATTAGGTACATGGACTAGGTCTGCATCCTACCAATGATCCTTGCAAAATGGCCTCGAGTCTTCCTCTTCTAATTTTCACTTGAGTTTCTTCTTCAAATTTTATCTCGCCAAATTTACATATTAATTCGGGATTGGTCTGATTCTATGACGTAACCAATACGCTGAATGGGTGGTGTCACTGTGTCCAACTTTAAAGCTTTTAAATAGGGCGAAATTCCTGATTTTTAGTTGTTCCAAATTATCATTTAGTTTTTATAATTATAATAATACACAAATAAATAATAGAATTTGTCTATGATGATATGCATTTAAAATGGCTTCGGTGGATAGCTAATGATTATAGAACATAGACATGCTTTTATAACATAAAGTAGACATAATATAAGAATATATATGCTTATAACAATAACGAACATGATAATAAATAAATATTTCTTCCTTTTTTTGTTTATATGATTTTTTATATACTAGAATATCGACCCTCAATCGTCATATATGGTTAAGCTAATTTGTCTATATATTTTTAACAAGTATATTTTTTTTTGATAGTTCAATAAATAAATATTCGGGCCTATTTGGCATAGAAATGAAAGTATAAAAATGAAAAAGTTATTAATATATAATTTTTATGATCAATCTTTAGTCGAACTGCCTTCTCAATTTGCTACTTGTTAACGAGTTAGCTTTGGTCTGTTTTAGGGTTATGTTTTTGTTTCAAAACTAACCTTCAAATATAATTTTACTGATCCAATCCATAAACATACAAACATATATGGTTTTTTCTATTGACAAATTTTTGAAAGGGTATACAATTACTGATTTATTTATTTCCTGCTTTGTAGGTTAGATAACAGTCGTCTATCTACCTCAGATAAGATTGTATTGTTTTTATGGTGATAGAAATTATTTCGTTCTCATACTAGCCTATGAATGAATTTATTGTGTATTTTGAGGACTGTACAATCATTGGTACATCACAAAAGTCCCTCTAAATCAAGTCTGCGGGTTTATGATTCAGGAACAGGATCTATGAGCGCGCAGGCTCGATTTACTCAAGTACCAAATGATTGACTCGGTATCTGCTATCTTACATAGCTGGTCTCAATTAACTGAGCCAATTTTTGGTTCATCGAACACAAAACGAGTTCAAAGTGCCCTAGATGGTGCGCAGACTCATCTGGTGCAAAACATAGATGCGACTTCAACAGTTAGTCGATATCGGGTAGCTAACTTCCGGCTACTCTTCTTTTGAGCAATCATGTGTACTGAGTTGATGTTTTCATTAGATACCGCCTGTCCTGGATGACCCTTACACAAAAATAGACATAGAACGTTTATAACATTTAAATTTTGGCTAACTTCACATTAATCAGTAAGTATTATATGTTTAAATTTGATACAGACTAGACGAATCAATTCTTTTCATAATTTTGAACTATTACTTCATATCGTTGAGGTTATGGGTCGATATCTAATTCTTTTTCCATGCAACAACATAAAATGGACATATTATACTAAACATAAAATTATTTTTGGTTTTTTTTCATTGGTTTTTTACATAATATACATTTATAAATACAATATTACCTCGAACAATTTTTTACAATTTTTCTATATTGGTGAAGTTGGTACTTTTGCTTGATGCATTCTTTTGCTCACAGCTGATTATCGATTTTTATAATCTCGAAGCAATTTCCTGTATGTTCAGGCTAAATGTTTAATTTAATATCCTCAATATTTCATTTAATAATATGTACACAATTTGTGTACAGATTTTTAGTTGGACAAATTTATCCGGCCTCATTTTTAATGATAATTTCCTTTTCCAGGTCTGTAACAAGATGCCCATGGAAATTTGTTTTGGTTTGAGTGGGAACGCGACCTCGCCTCGTTGTGGACAAACTATCATAATATTTACACGGTGAGTATTACAGATATAAAAAATTGTTTACTTTCTTTATCATCACTAGTTGGATCGATGCCTGCTTATCTCGCTGACCACTAATGTTTATTCATCCTTTCGTGGCGCTTGTTGACATCCGTAGCTGTTGTACCTTTTTCTTAGGTTAGCTAGGCTGATACTGCAAACTGGACCTTTGTTGACAATCTAAAATTGATAATTTTATTTTTTTTTGCTTAATGAATAAACTGGTGAATTTATATGATGCTTTCAATTTGCCTGTGATGCTTCAAATATTTATTGAATATCCTTATAACCTCAACAGTGACTGATTGAACTGGTTACATGAAATAGGTTAGGTGCTATATGTACTACAACAGATTTTGATTATGGCTAGGGAATTAAAGATATTTATTTTATGGCTATTGTTGTTTAATGTTGTTCCTGTGTTGTTGCAGGTTGTCTGCTGTTGATGGTGCTGTCTTGTTGACGGTTTCTGTACATGTGGCGGGCATCAAATGCAAAATTCCTAGAGGTAAATTAATGTGTTTCAATTGACAATTTATTTGATGATATTGTGCATTGTTCAAATTCGGTGATATGGTTTAACGTTGCTCGCATTCTCCCACCATGTTGAGGGATTAGGTTCGTAGTCGGTTACTTGTACAGTGTTGTGGTCGGAAATGCCAGTTACTTTGTGAGGTCCCGAGTAAAGTTCGAAGAATTTTTTGGTTACTTTTCCCAAAGCATCGGACAGACGATGTGTTTTCACGAGGACCTCATCTCCTATCTGGTATGTGAACTGTTTAGACGATCGATCGTGATACTTCCTTCATTGTTTGGCGGCTTTTTCGAGTTTTTTCTTTACTAGGTGAATTATGTTGAGGTTAGGTACATCGGGCAGTCGAGGAAATGGTATTAATAGTTCTATGAAAGATGGGTTTGGGCTTCCGAATAAAATTTCATAAGGAGTGAATCCTGTACTTTCGTTGACGCAGTTGTTGAGACATTGTTCCAAAAAAGGTAAATATTTCGTCCATTTGAGGTGATTTCCTTTACAATATGCGCGCATGAAGCGAGATATCTCAGCCATTTTTCTCTCTACCGGGTTTGCGCTCGGGGTGTATGTGGAGGTGCGGGAGTACAAAATACCTGCCTGGTTTAGTATCTCCTTCCATCTCTTGCTGCAAAAGTAGGTAGCGTTATCTGAAAGTATTCTGGTGGGCTTCCCTATTTCATTACACCATCTCTCGGTGATACATTTGGCTAACTTCTCGCCGGTTATTTTCCCGATGGGACATAGCATAGTGTACTTAAAAAATACACAGGTTAATGCGAAGATGAATCTCTTTTGATATGCTGCCATTGGTAATGGTCTGTAGATATCTGTGGAAATTAATTCATTCGGTATGTCTGGAATTATTGCTATCATTTTTCCTCGTATGTGATATTTGCTATGTTTAGTTTTTTTGGCATACATCGCAGGCTCGGACGATTCTGATAACCTTTCTATTTAAACCCTTGAAATAGCAACAGGTTTTGAGTGCATCCTGGGTTTTTCTGATTCTGAAATGACCTATTCTCTCGTGAGCTTCCTTGATGAGGTCAGTCTCTAGGTTAGTTGGTATAACGAGTCTCCAATGTTGTGTGTGTTTGTTGGCTCGATAAAATAGCAAATTCTCAAACATGAGGTAGTGATCACGGTAGGGGTTGGTGATCGCTTAGAGGGTTGCTTATCTCCTGGACAATTTGTTGTACGGTAGAATCGTTTAATTGTTCTTGAATTATGCGATTTGAAGTGAATAGATTTGTTGAGATTGAAGGGGATTTGTCAGTTAGTAGCCGTATCGGTTGGTCAGCTTCTATATCATAACTGTGGAATGTTACATCTTGGCAATGGGTCACGTCCACTTCTCGTGAGAGGAAATCGGCAGTTGGGTTTCTTTTTCCTGGTAGATGGGTTAAGTCCAAATCGAACTCTTGTAGTAGAAGGAAACCAGCATGAGAGGCAGTTGTTAGATAATTTCGCAGTCTTGAAAAAGGTGAGTGCTTTATGGTCGGTGTTTATGAAGATTTTGTGCCCGATTAATAGGGTTCTATACTTGGAGCATACTTCGACAATACTGAGCAATTCCTTTTCGGTGACCGAATATCTACGTTGTGCGGCGTTCATTGTTTTACTGAAGAATGCAATGACGGCCTTCTCTCCGTCTTTATCTTTCTGGAAGATTTCAGCGCCGAGTGCGAAGTCAGAGGCATCAACGTTGATATAAAAGGGTTGTCCCATATCAGGGTGTTTCAGCACTACAGTGTTCAGGAAAGCTTCCTTCAACTCTTTGAAAACCTTTTCTTCTTGCTCACCCCATTTCCATGGCTTGCTGGATGATAGCGCATGGCTAAGCTGAGCTGTGTAATGGGACATACGAGCATTGAATTTCCTATAAAATTGGAGAAAACCAATGAAGCATTGGAGCTGTTTACGGTTATTGGAGGATGGAAATTCTCTTATTGCTTTCAGTTTCTCCGAATCTTGACTGATCCCTTCTGGAGTGATAATGTGTCCTAGATAGGTTACTTTATCAGCGAAAAATTTACACTTGGATAATTTGAGATTCATGCCGCATTGGTTGAGGTGAGTAAATATTATATTTAGATGTTGGCTATGTTCCCGAACGTTTGTGGAAGATATTATCCCGTCATCCATGTAAAGCGTACAAAAATCTGTAATATCTTCTCCCAGTGATTGTCTCAAACATCTTATGAAGACTGACATGGCATTTCGGATACCGAATGCAAGCCGGGTGAATCTTAAATTTCTACCATTGAATAAAAAGGAAAGGTAGTCCCTCGATTCTTCAGCAATTTCTACCTGCCAGTACCCTGCGCTCAAGTCGACTGTGGAATATACCATTTTTCCATGGAATGTCTGGAGTACTTGATCAATCTGTGCGGGTGATTCTCAGTCATCGTCCAGTATGGCATTCAGCTGTCGGGCATCCAGACACAATCGAGTAGTTCCATCTTTTTTGGCAACACATGTGATTGGCAAACTGTAATGTGAAGTGGAGGGCTCAATAATCTTTAGTTCCTCCATCCGAGCTATTTCAGCTGCGGCGGCTTGTCGATGTGCAAAGGGAATGGGATAGGATTTTTTGAAGTAATGCTCATGGGGCTTCACTTTCAACTCACATTGGAAATGGTTAGCCAACCCAGGTTGTTCCGAAAATACATCTCTGTTACGGAGAAAGACTTGTTTTACCTCTTCTCTGAGTTCGGGTTCCCATTCTGATTTGTTGCTGATGGTGAATAATAAGTTTTGTAATAATTCCTCAGTACAGTCCTTTGTTTTATCTAGGTTTGTTGTTGAGGAAGGTATTTGTAGAGCTGCTATATCACTCAACGACTCTTCCATATTTTGGATGTCCCAGTCGTCCTGCTCGGGCCGATTGTCAACATCACAGGACATGGTTTCCGCTCTTTTGGACTTACCGTCTAATCTTAATGAGGTGGCTATGATAGCATCTTTGGTTTCTGAGATTAATGACAGTTTAAGTTGTTTGAAATTTATTATGGCTTTATAGTCCCTTAGGATAGTGATTTAAAAAATCAGCTCCAATAATTATATGTGGTCCATTCACAGGTAACACAAGGAAAGAGTGCGGAAACATTTGCTGCTCAATCTGGATTCCGAGGAGACATTGGGTTGTTACTCTAAGGCGACGTCCTGGATTGATACCTGACAGGTAAGTTGATGAGAGAGGTAGCGTAGCGATTTCAGTTGTACTTTTTACTTGATTATATAAGTCGTTCTGTATCAAGCTACATTGAGAACCAGTGTCGATCAATGCGCGGAGGTTTAATGATGCTAGCTGGATTGTAATGTAGGTTTGGTAACAGGCATTTATCTTTTGCGGTAGGTTATCAGTTTCTTCTATCAACGCTTCTGGAATGTGGTGTCGGAAATTCATACAGCAGTTAACTTCTTCTTCTAATCTCGTACTGACAATCTCGAGGGGTAGATAGGTTTGAAGGGATTGGTCGTTGCTAGCCAATTGACGGGGTTTATACCTCACGTGCTTCGGGTGACGATGCCGGTAGCACAGTCGTCGTCTGTCCTGGTTTCGCGCTGTTGACATATTGGCCGGTCTGGAATTCACATGTGTTAACAGTGCTGGCAGACAGGCATGGTCGGCTAGTCAGGAGTTCGGTGAATTACTCTGGTTGCTAGGTCCGGCTTTACTAACTTGGCTTCCAGAAGCTTCTTTACACTGTGATTTCTGCTGTGTCCGATCGGCGTTTATTATGTAATCCCTTCGATGTTGTTGGTGTGGGTTATTATCACCTGAGCGCCGTTGAATTTGGTCTCATCCGTCGTAATGGGACAGATTATTATAGGTAGAGTTGAAATTTCTTTGGTTGTTGTTATATGTTTGCTGTGGTCGATTTTGGATTATGTTGTCCATGACTAGATGGAGTGGTCTGGTGCTCCTCTCTGTTGTCGGGTTTGTGATGGGGTGTATGGTTCGGTGAGACGGTTGTAAACAGATGTTGATTGGGAGTATGGTCATTCTGTCGGAATTCGCTCTGTCTATTCCGAACTTAGGGTTTGTCATCCACGGTCTGTAGACAGTGTAGATAATTTTCCAACTCTTTGAAGCTGGTAACTTGGTGGGTGGCCAATGTGAGTCGTATGTATCTCGGCATTTTATCTATGATTAACCTTCCAACACAGGTTCAGGTACCGAATTATCAAGCTGTGTATTCAAATACCCGAGCCGGGTGATAAAGGTGGTGTAGGAATTATCCACACGTGTGTCGTACTGGCTAGAGACAATTTCTGCCAACAAACCTTGTTGTCTCCCTGCACTCCAATATTTCTCAAGGAAAACTCTCTCGAATTCTTCAAACGTCTTTATCTCCTGGGCACAGTTGTGGAAGAATAATAGTGGTTCACCCGACAGAAGAGCAGTTAGTTTTAGATGCCAGATTGGCCAGGGGGTAGGCACTAGTTGGTGTATGGATTTAAGCTGGTTTTATGAAGGGTTTTGGCTGTTGACAGAATTCATTAGCATTTGAAAAATTGCAATATCTCAGTAATTTCTATTCATAAAAATCAGATGTAGCCAATAGCAAGCCAGCAAACATTTTAGCCAACTTCAGAAAAGTACAGCTAAAAGAGTTGACCATGTTCTAATTTGATCGACGGAGTTTTGATCAACCCCGAGGTTGGTGGAACAGTTGTATGTTTGAAGGAGTGATCAAATTTTGACTATGGTCTAATTGATCATGGCTAGGCTATATTTGATCGAGGTTGGTGAAACCAGGCATAAGAGAAATGCCAAACCGTCAACTTGAATCTTAGACCTCACTTCGCTCAGTCAACTACCCGTTTAAAAACATCGAACTTGTTGAAAATGTATCTTTCCATCAACGTTGTAGACAGTTGCAGCCAGACCTGATAACAGCGCTCACACTCACATTCCGGGACGACACGTCACGGTACGATAGGACAGAAAGCTCTATGTTTATTTAGGATTTTCTCTAGACATTTTAAATTAATAAATTCTTTATTAATTTTTGAGAAAACATAACAACAGGTCAATGTAACTTACTGAGTGCGAGGTCTACTATTCACAGAACTACTAGTATTAGATATCTGAAGCGGCAGAGATGTGTTTCCTTCGAAGTGTGAAAGGGTGCAAAAGGTTGGACAGATTCCGCAATAATGATATCAGAAATGAGTTGGGCTTATCATCATTGGCTGCACAGCTTGAAAAAAAACAGACTAAACTGGAGAATCATGTTGAACGGATGCCAGATAATAGAATCCCAAAAGCGGTAATTAAATATAGACCTCATGGTAGGAGAGATATTGGTAGACCTCCAAAAATATGGTAAATGTACAAATTATATCATTTGAAACCGGAACAGGTTACGCCTAATCCTGGAAAGAAGAAGATTATATTTGATTGTAAGTTCTTGTCTCTTCCTAAAGATCAAATATCTCTCTTATTACAAAGAATGAATGCTGTAGAATGGAAAATTCTCTTACAAAAACAAAAGCTAAAAAGTCATATACTAGAGATGTGTTTTACTGGCCCATTTGAAGTCTCAGTAATCGAAATATTATGAAGCCACTCCTTGTGAATGGAATAAAATACATGACAATTCTCTAACATTCTGAGCTTTCCTATTTGATCAATGTTGGATAATTGGGAAGAGAAATATGGAACTAATTGTGGGCTTGTGTAGAAATAGTGTATTACGATGATGTTTGGAAAATAAAGAAGGCCTGATTCCAAGTACCTCAAATGAAGCTAACATTTATCTATCTTTACTCCTGTCTGTGACGAACTGGTTCCAATGCATTGTAATTGGATGAAAATGGGTTTTAGAGTTGAGGTTCTGAGATTATGAGAAGGATTTCTGGAATTCATAATTGCTCAAGAGCATCTTTATTATTGTATGTGTGATCACAGAGAAAGATCAATGTTTTTCACTTTTCAGTGCTGTCTTACGAATTAAAGACCAGTTGATAACGTTTCTGGGTTCTTGTTTATATTCAGTGATACTTTGGTTCAAATTACTTCAGTAAATGCGGCCCAATATCAAAATATCTATAGAGTTGTTCATCAAACCATCTGTCGAGTAAAACTGTCCTCCAGCCTATCTAGCCTTTTATAAATTATTTTGACTACTAACAAGCTACCACCAAAATTTGATTTCTTCATTCTAGCGTCGTTCCTAATAGAAAATTAGGAACAGAAGTTTGTCTATCTCATCAATTCAAAAGTGCGTGTACGTTTTCTACCCTCCAATCAACTCTCCCCTCACTTACGTGTCAATAGGTACCTCACTAAGCATTTTGGTACAAATAGGTTGTCAGGTATCATATTAACTACCCAGTCGAATATGCTGGCACTACAGTAACAATTGAACCCTCAAACGTGGCTTCCATTCAGATATAGCTAAAGCCAGTAAATTTGTGACCATTCTCAAGGTGGCGGAGAAAATTGGCTGAGCTAAACTGTTGGAAGCTTTTAATTAATGTAGAGCGAGTGGACTCAAACTGGCAGCGACCAGGTCTTGTGGGTGGGGGTGATAAGGGTTTGGGGGGTTGAGGGTGGAGAGGCAAATCGGGCGCCTCAATTCCTGAATGCTTTTCCGTGTAAAGTCTGTTAGGCTGAGTGGGTAGGAGAGCACTCTCACTCGCCAATCACCATCTCCCTCTCTTTTTGCCATCGCTTCTCTTCATCGGCTTCTCTTCCTTAAGGCTTTCCAACCCCATATCACGCGCCCCATTTCGAAAACAATATCTTCCGATTATAGAAGGATCAGTGATCGTTGCATCTCCTCTCACTCGATACATATACGATCTCTGTCTGAAGCAGCAGCAGACGTCAAACAGCATCATGCGGTGCCATACGAATAAAATAAGTTACAGCCGCATCCAAGCCACCTCTATTCAAATGTAAACTCCTGCAACAGCAGCAATAAAAACACCGCATCGAACCAAACCATTGCTGACGTAAGGAATAGATTTATCAGTAACGCTCTGCTCTCCCAATATACCTCGCATTGGAAAGTAATCTTTTGTTTCCCAAATATCATAATAAAACGCCTTGAACCGAATTGAGCAATATGTTTTCAATCATATTTACTGCAGTATTTCAGACCATGATCTATTGCACCACTGAAGGGCATCACTATTTCCATCTGGTAATAAATCTTCAATGATGGTGAATCGCCTCCGCATCCACCACTCTTATCAAAGTTTAACCTCCCCGTTTCTCTAATTTCTCATAACTCTTTATTCAATTTTGGCAACTGTTATGAGTAGCCTATCTATACGATTCAAAGTCTCTGGCCACCTCTCCTAGTTGATTGAATCTCCGTGATATCTTGACAGGCCCCGGGCTATAAATGGGCAGACTGGGCATTTGCCCAGGGTGCCAAACTTTTGAGGGCGCAAATAAGAGATGATGAAAAATAAATTACAGAATCAAAATACCCACTAAAAATATCTGACACAAGATTTTCAAAAATACATGGAACAGCAGAACATGTAAATGTAATACAGACTACCGGAAATGTAGAATGTAAATAGTAAGAAACATGTGAATTATAAGCTGATATCTCTTTTGAAAATTCAACTGATAAGATCAAAGACCTTAAAGAGATATAGACCCACAATGCCTATGCCTTCCCAATGATAGCTCTTACATGAAATTGAAGGCCGCCATTGGGGTATTTTTGCACGAGATATTATATCTATATATATTTGTAATACTATAGATCACAAAGGCATTGGTGGCATTGGTATGTAATAATCTTATGGGTTGCCCCCTCAATGGCGGATTTCAATTCGCAGCATGTGAGTCTATGCATCTTCAAGGTCTTTGGATAAGATTTAAATACCATATTCTCTGCTCTTGTTCAAAAAGAATCACAGAAAGAGGCCATACCACAAGCTGCGAACAATCTTTATACCTCCTACCCTAATGACATAAGAAGTGATTTGAAAATGAATGTCTGCACTTCAAAATGTATGGAGAACAGAACTTGGTGGAATCCATTACGTGTTTGAATAAATTATAGAACATGAACTGAAGTTTACTTTCTCAAATCTTGAACTAGCTGTTGGAATATTTTTTTGAGCAGTCTTTTTCTCGAAGCAAATTAGTCACCAACTGCTCAGCAGAGTGAGGATTTTCCGCTTTGAATCGTCAGAAGAATGTTAAAAAGTCTATAGTTTTGGGTTTGGATGACGTGATCTTGTTATTCACTTCATAAGTTGATAAGTGACATAAATATTATCTTTTTCATTATAGTAAAAAGGGGGTGCCAAAAAAACTCTTGTCCAGGGCGCCATTCACGTTAGCCCGGAGACTGTATCTTGATACTAATGGATGAATAAAGGTCTTATTGTGTAGATAAATTTATTAGGTGTTGTGTAGAAAGAAGAAATCTCCGAACCTCGAATTAAGAACTGTACAATGAAAAAGCAATAATCATTGATGATTCGATATTGTCTTATTTTTGCACTTCTAGATGAATATGTTACAAACGTTGGATATTATCGCGAGGCTGTGAAGATAGGACATACTACTAGGACTACTCTGAGGAGAGTAGACTTCATTAATGGATTTGTTTACGTTTAGAATGCTGCTGAATTGCCTACCAATATTTTATGGCATTTCCTGATTAAGAGATGTATCGAAATATCATTTACAAACTGTAGGATATCCTTAGTTAAATAGCCGCCATTTTGTTTTTTCTCTTTTTTCTAAATAATGGCTTAACATATAAAATAAGGAAGTGAAACTTTGCACAAAAGTCTTTGACAACTACAAAAAAATCATGATAATTTTTCAAATTAATAGCACGAAATGGCGGTGGTTTAAAATTTTATTCCGTAGATAACCAATCAATCGTTGATTTTACTGAAAAATACAGAAATAACTTTTTCCAGTAAATTAAATTACAAATCGATTGACACCTCATTTTTCAATATTTGACGAATATTATGTGAGATATGGCAGTTTTTATGTTGCTCAAGTCTGTCTCAATTATGCAACAATCTCAAACTGCTTTGCATGCTATTTCTGAGTGATTTCATATCATTTCAAACAATAATCACATGTTACATAACCCTTTTCGTCTTACCATAGGATCAAAAAGCTACCATAGGCCTATCTCACTTAATACTCGTTCAATCTTGAAAAATGAGGTGTCAATCGATTTGTAATTAAAATAATTTACTAAAAAACGTTATTCCTTAGGGAGAAGGTATTTTTTTTTGAATCGAAGGTTTTTAAAAAATGTTCTAAGGTTTTATATTTAGAAATATAATTTCGAGCGGCCGCCATTTTATTTTATGAGTTTGAATCATTCACCTAATTTTTTTGTTGCTCTGTGTAGTCGTCATAAATGTTTGAGCAAAATTTCACTTCCATAATAATGTTCAGCCATTACTTACAAAAGAAATAGAATGTGAAAAATCTGGTGTGGTGCACTCACACAACTTCCCTTGCTCATATTTGAAACTACGATCAGACTTCTATATATATATATATATATATATATATATATATATATATATATATATATATATATTATATATATTTGTAATACTATAGATCACAAAGGCATTGGTATGTAATAATCTTATGGGTTGCCCCCTCAATGGCGGATTTCAATTTCAAGTACGACACTAGCGCTGCATGTGAGTCTATGCATCTTGAAGGTCTTTGGATAAGATTTAAATACCATATTCTCTGCTCTTGTTCAAAAAGAATCACAGAAAGAGGCCATACCACAAGCTGCGAACAATCTTTATACCCCCTACCCTAATGACATAAGAAGTGATTTGAAAATGAATGTCTGCACTTCAAAATGTATGGAGAACAGAACTTGGTGGAATACATGACGTGTTTGAATAAATTATAGAACATGAACTGAGTTTACTTTCTCAAATCTTGAACTAGCTGTTAGAGTATTTTTTGAGCAGTCTTTTTCTCTAAGCAAATTAGTCACCAACTGCTCAGCAGAGTGAGGATTTTCCGCTTTGAATCGTCAGAAGAATGTTAAAAAGTCTACAGTTTTGGGTTTGGATGACGTGATCTTGTTATTCACTTCATAAGTTGATGAGTGACATAAATATTATCTTTTTTATTATAGTAAAAAGGGGGTGCCAAAAAAACTCTTGTCCAGGGCGCCATTCACGTTAGCCCGGAGACTGTATCTTGATACTAATGGATGAATAAAGGTCTTATTGTGTAGATAAATTTATTAGGTGTTGTGTAGAAAGAAGAAATCTCCGAACCTCGAATTAAGAACTGTACAATGAAAAAGCAATAATCATTGATGATTCGATATTGTCTTATTTTTGCACTTCTAGATGAATATGTTACAAACGTTGGATATTATCGCGAGGCTGTGAAGATAGGACATACTACTAGGACTACTCTGAGGAGAGTAGACTTCATTAATGGATTTGTTTACGTTTAGAATGCTGCTGAATTGCCTACCAATATTTTATGGCATTTCCTGATTAAGAGATGTATCGAAATATCATTTACAAACTGTAGGATATCCTTAGTTAAATAGCCGCCATTTTGTTTTTTCTCTTTTTTCTAAATAATGGCTTAACATATAAAATAAGGAAGTGAAACTTTGCACAAAAGTCTTTGACAACTACAAAAAAATCATGATAATTTTTCAAATTAATAGCACGAAATGGCGGTGGTTTAAAATTTTATTCCGTAGATAACCAATCAATCGTTGATTTTACTGAAAAAATACAGAAATAACTTTTTCAAATCGATTGACACCTCATTTTTCAATATTTGACGAATATTATGTGAGATATGGCAGCTTTTATGTTGCTCAAGTCTGTCTCAATTATGCAACAATCTCAAACTGCTTTGCATGCTATTTCTGAGTGATTTCATATCATTTCAAACAATAATCACATGTTACATAACCCTTTTCGTCTTACCATAGGATCAAAAAAGCTACCATAGGCCTATCTCACTTAATACTCGTTCAATCTTGAAAAATGAGGTGTCAATCGATTTGTAATTAAAATAATTTACTAAAAACGTTATTCCTTAGGGAGAAGGTATTTTTTTTGAATCGAAGGTTTTTAAAAAATGTTCTAAGGTTTTATATTTAGAAATATAATTTCGAGCGGCCGCCATTTTATTTTATGAGTTTGAATCATTCACCTAATTTTTTTGTTGCTCTGTGTAGTCGTCATAAATGTTTGAGCAAAATTTCACTTCCATAATAATGTTCAGCCATTACTTACAAAAGAAAATAGAATGTGAAAAAATCTGGTGTGGTGCACTCACACAACTTTCCTTGCTCATATTTGAAACTACGATCCGACTTCTGTATATACTGTGGTGCGTTTTTTAACGGCTTCACACATGTAGAGTGAATCTTGTACTGAGTCAATGGTGTAGCGGCTATAAATTTTGCAATTGCGTGTGTGGACGCTGAGTGTACACCAGACTGATTGATTCACTACAAGATTCAATACAATTGTCGGAATCGCGGGAGGCCTAAACGCTCGCTCACCCTTGATTCTTCTAATGACAAATTGTATAGTGATGAAATTTTTATAAGTAGTGTAGCGATCGCTAAACACTGAATACGGATACCTTAAAATTATTACCTGTGAAGAATGAGCATACAAAATTATACAGGTCGAGCAAAAATCCCGATGTAGATAATTTACGGGACTGCGTCTCTAATAAGTTCTGAAGGATTAAAATACGGTATTTGGACCAAATATCGTTCAGAATATACTTCGAGAACAGAGTCTTGTCGGGTTTTAAGCTCTATTGTAGGAATTTATATGATCTCTGGCTGCATCTGCTGTACAATTGGTGTGTTCGCTCCAAAGTCGAGGTAGGTAACAGATAAAAGCTGATATATGAGCAGGTAAGGACAAAGAATAAATATCTCGATCTGACCCCACTCGCTACATCCACTTAGACCTGTTCCAATATCCAGCTTAATTCAATTATTCCAATGATCGTATTCGATCGGTTCTTGATGATATAGAACGTATCAGACACAATAATTGACAGGCTTAAGAAATAATCGAACTCAGAAAGCGAATTAACAAAACTGAAATATATTATAATAAAATATGTAATCATACAGTGCAGGTTCAGAATTTGATTTACAGGTTGATAATAATTTAGCATTAACAGAATAGTTAAAAATTTTCTTGTGCTTGCATGATACCATGCGTGATTCAACAGAATTTTACAATTGATAAAATTGAACAGTTTTGAAAAAATAGTGAAAAAATGAATTATAAAATATTTTAAAATTGCTCGGGGTCGTGGTTCTGGCAGCGGAGGATAGCTAATCAACTACAAGTTCTTATGAATTCAATATGAATAAATTCTAGGCTCTTAAATGCTAAAGCGCTTGTCGGCGTGGCCAATAATTTAACGAAGAAAATTTTATATCTTTCTGCACTGAAATATTTTCGAAGCGTAGATTGGGGCCCCTTTTAAAACTTATAACTCACGTGAAATTCCTTGGTGGTCGTGGTTTTCTTCTTTAGATCAAAAATCGTTTGATCGGCAGCGGATCCAGGCTTCGGTTTCAGCACGTGTGGAATTTTAATTTAAATATCTCCTTCACCGAATTAATTAAGGGATAATTTACTTTAAACTTTTAAATTTATCGATTGATGAAAACATAAATTTACAAATAACAAATAGATTGGCCTAAAATATCGGCTCACAAATAGAACATATAAAAATCGAACAAGAAATTTTCACAAATAGGTCTTGGTAACTATAAAAAGAGATCTGAACGGTGAGGATTTCAAAAGGGAAGTGCTGTCTTTTCTCTCAGCTTCTTGGCTAGACCTTGCTTCTCAGAATCTCGATGTAATAATTTGCATAAAAATTTGCCATTGGTAGAACGCTTGTGACGTAGACATGACGTCAGTGGCAAGCAGTAGAATATAATTCCTTTAATTACAATAATAATTCAATTTATGTAATTCTTAAAACTGCTTAATCTTCTAGACATAGTTTCTCTCATACAATGTACATGTGCTAGCGTAAATGATAAGGCAGGGTTGTTGTCTGATAATAGATTAACATGTGTTGCTTTCAAACGATCACCTTCTTGGTGCTATTTCTATGCACTATGATTGGCTTAGGCTTGCCAAGAGATTTAATTACCATGTGGTTCAGTTGAATTAAATCATTAATAAATTAATATTCTTATACAATTTTTATTAGGTTTGAGACTGTTATAATTAATTCCTGCCGTTTTATCAATAATATAATTTCATGCTATGACCTATTTAGTTACAATAAGACCTGACATATAATATAATTTCTTAAATAATAAATAATTTCAACGATAATACATACATTTTATTTTTTTATTTGAAATTCTTGGTCCTTTATTGATAGTTTTATAATTTTTAGGAATGATATTTTACCTTGCATGAAAACCGGCATGACATTTGACAATACTTTGAATCAGTCAGCTGTGTTCAGGCTGCTTTAAACATCTGTTCGATAGTAAACAAAGTGTAACCTCAAAATCAGTGAGCAATTCATAAACAATTTGTGCTTTATTTGCAAAATAATTATAATTTTATTGAATAATTTTCCTAGAAAATATTCGGTACAGAACGGTACTCTTATCTAATATACAGTTACTGATAAGTAAGCTTTATCGCTCGGTCGCTAACTATTCCTTTAGCAAATTCTTTCATTTTAAAAGGTAATCACAATTTTCTCTCTTCTCATGAGATCTATTTGAAAGATTCATCACACAAAAGCCCCCAGGATATTTTAAATAGGTAATTGGGAGACGAGTCGAAACAATGACTATTTGAAAAATCCGATATTGTGATGAATACACTATTTCATCTCCTTACTTCTACGAAAACTCCACACTTAACACTAAAAACAATATATCGTGCACTTTTGGCTACGAGAAAATAAATAATTGATTGTTCCTTCCATTGGATACAATCGAAATACAATAATTAATGAGGTCTCTTTGGATCCTTCATTAAAACAACTCCACAACTTCCATTCACGGGTGGCTTATGAGCAGACCCATAACTATAACACATATACAGAATTTCACATATTACTTCTTAAGATTCGAACAGTATTTGCAACAAATATAGATTTTCATCATTTTTCATGGTTATTACAAGTTTCGACTCTTTGTTTTGGCTTTTACATAAATTGGGTGAGAGTGTGATTTAACTTCGGTGACTTGACAATCGTCTAACGTTTGACTCGAGCAATTCCTTATTTGCGCTTAGTACGTTGTGTACAAACAGGGTTACACTTGAAATGGTTTTCTTGATTTTTATCAATGCTGGTTACAAATATTAAGTCTTCAAGATTACATTTATCAATTTGAATTTCAATTCATGATCTTTGATGCAACAATAATAAATTTCACATTTGAAGGTAAGAATTTCATTTTCTTTTGAGCTTTTTAGAGATACATTTATATGACATAGAACATGCGCATTTCGTGCAATTTAACATAAATATATATTTTTGGTTGCGTTTTTCACTTATAATTTCACATTAAATAATAGGTTACAATAATTAAATAACGATATTGCTTTGATTCCTATACATGGACTCTATGATTTCGCACACATTGGTTGGTGTGACGAAGAAAATTATCGAACAGGCTTTGGTTCTGAATGGATTTCTTGATCGATTCTGTATTTCGAGGTTATATTGACGTATTTTTTCAAATAAACTTTGTTTATTTTCTTTCCTCCTATTCACTACTAACTTCATCTGATTCCTAATTTACAAATATTTTCTGTTGATAATATAATTTTTGTTTCTGTTTTTCAGTGATGATTGTAACATGAGGCAGATGGCTTGATCAGGTTGGTAATTTTTAGAGTTGTTTTCAGTTTTATTTTCTTCTGTTATTAAAGTTGATAATAAGTTCTTCATTTGATGTGGATTTATAATATTTTCCTCATTAGCTGAGATGCAGGCGAAGTTAAGGTTATGTTGATTAGGCTGCAGTAGAAAGATACTAGTCGGCAAAGTAATGATTCGATGGGTAGGCTGTGATTATGAAGTGTTTGATTATTGGTGTATTCCACAAATGTAGTTTCTAGTTAATTAAAACATTATTTCTTTCTCAAGCCCCCATCTAAATTTGATTTCGGTATTTGTTTCAAAGTTTCCATTCCAATTTGCAACTATCCGTTTTATTAAAACTTGGCTTAAAACGAATGTGCCGACGAAGTAGGTAGATCTCTTCAGCCAATGTTGTTCTTCCTTGTTGACCGGTGACATGTAGTTTGATCTTTTTAAACCTGACATGCCGGTGGTGTCTGTGGGTTTTTTCAAATAATCTTTTTCTTTTCTGCATGCCGGTGTACGGTCTGCTTGATTTCAACCGGACATGACTGCGGTGTGAATAGATTCTTCTTAATATTGTTTTCCTTTTTTCTTGAATGCTGGTAAAAGATTTGATGTAGGATTTCAGCCTAACATGACGGCGGTGGTTGTAGGTTCTTCTAGATATTTTTCGTCTTTCTTGAATTGTTTTGCTGCTTGTGTGTGGTCTTGACTTTATGCGGATTTTAATTGTTCTAATGTTGTTTTCTGATTGTTTTTGATGGATACTAATTTGATGTGTTGCAGGTGCTGTCCTCGGTGGATGGATAGTGATGTGGGCGGTCGGCGGTCCGGGCTGCTCTTTTACTCGGCGGGAAACGTCCTTGGATTCCTGGTGTCCGGCGCGCGGTGGTATGGGCTGTCCCTTTATGCTATCGATGTCGTCCTCGGCTTGGTGGGCGATGTCGTCCGGCTCCTCTTGGCGTTCTGCGGGCGGTGGTACGACTTCGGTATTAATACTCTCGGTAGGTTGGTTTTCCATACATGTGTCACGTTCGCTTGCCTGTTTTATGGCCTCCTCCTTGGGTGTGTCTGCCTTCGCATGCATGGGCTCAGTCTCTGGTCCAATATTGATTTTTATTGTCTGATGATCCCCCTCGATTTGCCGTGTTACCATCCTGCTTTCCTCTGCTGCTTCCTTCAACCTTTGTTCCTGTTTTTCGAAACTCTTTTCGTATACTTTCGTTAGCTCTTCATTTCCTTGTTTGAATTTAACCACCTTTATTGTATCCTTCTCCACATGTATATGTTTCTTAATGCTGACTTCGACGTTGATTTTTCCCATATGCATATCTTCGGATATCCTATCCAATCGGTTATTTGTTTCTAAAATTGATTTATCCAGACACTCAGTTAATTTTTTGATGGTATTATCTGTGTCATGGAATGCTTTGTCCATTCGCTGACTCAACTTCTCCAAACCCTGTTCATTTACCTTCTTCACTTCTTGGATTTCCTTATTTAGATTGTCTATTGCTTCCTTCGTTTGTTTGTTGTCTTCCTTTATTTGTTCGCTTTTTTCATTTAGATTGTTTATTGCTTCATTTGTTTTCTTCAATGCTTCTTTTATTTGTTTGTTGTCTTCTTTTAATTCTTCCTTTGTTTGTTTGTTGTCTTCTTTTAAGTTGTTTATTGCTTCATTTGTTTTCTCATTCATCTTGGTTATTGCTTTCAGGAGGGTGTCCATATCCATGGCGGGATCGGGTGTATGTCTAACGGTTATCTTCTGGTTTTTTATCCGAGCGATGGTACGAGAAATGGGAGTTCCTGTCTCTGGGGCGTTGTCGTCCGTATGCTCTCCCGATGTTTCGTCCTCTGGCTCTTGGGCTGCCGACGGATCTTCCACTAGGATGCAGCTCTCCTCCACCTGTGTCGAAGATAAATCATCCAGTACATTGGGATGGAAATCGGCGGATGCGGTGGCAGATGCGGATGGCGGCGAACAGTCGGGTGAGATGTCCTCAGTGTCTGACAGACTTGGGTTGACCTGGTCGTTTCCTGCCATGGTTTGTGAGAAAATAATGCGACGAACGTGTGCGGTGAATAAAAAACGTGAAAGTGTTGATGTGATATACAAAATAATTAATAAGAAATCCAATAGAAATTGTTATAGCTTCGTAGTGAGTGAAATACAGAAAAAGTGGTTTAGCAATGTGTTCAGTGATAAAATGAATCAAGTTAGCAATATCGTTAACATAAAAATGACAAGAACATACAGGATACACAATGGACACTTAAGCGGTAATACAGGTACGCCTCTTATAATTTATTATTATTATTATAAATATTTTATTCTTATAATTTCTTGCCGCAATTCTATATATAGGCTAGTATTCTTTGCAAAATTTTATATAAAAGGAGCAGTGTTCTGTTTGAATTATTCCGCAATATATCCGTGATTTAATTTTACTTCCCTCTTTATGCTTTAAAAACTTTTAAAAATGTAAATAACTTCAATCCTCTTTTCTGTAAATTTTTTATAAATTGTTTTAATATAGACCTAATATTCATAAAATAATATGGCTTTTCTTATGGTATTTCTTATACCTATGACTTATAATATGACCAATTTTCAAGTAACACAAGAATGAAATTCTGAGTTCAATTTTTTCTCTAAAAATTCATCAATCGACAAATTTCTTTTCTGTTCAAAAATTGGGTATGGTACGTCTTGCTGTTTTGTATAACAGTGAACAGTTAATATTCAATTCGAAGAAATTCACAACCATGAATTTTTCAAAAAATTTTCCCGTTGTCAGCGCTATAGTATACTGAGCAACTAAATAATCCTCGTAGTCGATTATCCACCTCTTCAATGCCCCACGTTGGGCGCCAAATCATGTAAAGCTCTTCCTGGGGGAGTCACTCTCACCTCCAAGGATAGGACAATACACATAGGGTGATGTAATGCTGTATCTAAATGCCCCACGTTGGGCGCCAAATCATGTGGTGCGTTTTTTAACGGCTTCACACATGTAGAGTGAACCTTGTACTGAGTCAATGGTGTAGCGGCTATAAATTTTGCAATTGCGTGTGTGGACGCTGAGTGTACACCAGACTGATTGATTCACTACAAGATTCAATACAATTGTCGGAATCGCGGGAGGCCTAAACGCTCGCTCACCCTTGATTCTTCTAATGACAAATTGTATAGTGATGAAATTTTTATAAGTAGTGTAGCGATCGCTAAACACTGAATACGGATACCTTAAAATTATTACCTGTGAAGAATGAGCATACAAAATCATACAGGTCGAGCAAAAATCCCGATGTAGATAATTTACGGGACTGCGTCTCTAATAAGTTCTGAAGGATTAAATACGGTATTTGGACCAAATATCGTTCAGAATATACTTCGAGAACAGAGTCTTGTCGGGTTTTAAGCTCTATTGTAGGAATTTATATGATCTCTGGCTGCATCTGCTGTACAATTGGTGTGTTCGCTCCAAAGTCGAGGTAGGTAACAGATAAAAGCTGATATATGAGCAGGTAAGGACAAAGAATAAATATCTCGATCTGACCCCACTCGCTACATCCACTTAGACCTGTTCCAATATCCAGCTTAATTCAATTATTCAATGATCGTATTCGATCGGTTCTTGATGATATAGAACGTATCAGACACAATAATTGACAGGCTTAAGAAATAATCGAACTCAGAAAGCGAATTAACAAAACTGAAATATATTATAATAAAATGTAATCATACAGTGCAGGTTCAGAATTTGATTTACAGGTTGATAATAATTTAGCATTAACAGAATAGTTAAAAATTTTCTTGTGCTTGCATGATACCATGCGTGATTCAACAGAATTTTACGATTGATAAAATTGAACAGTTTTGAAAAAATAGTGAAAAAATGAATTATAAAATATTTTAAAATTGCTCGGGGTCGTGGTTCTGGCAGCGGAGGATAGCTAATCAACTACAAGTTCTTATGAATTCAATATGAATAAATTCTAGGCTCTTAAATGCTAAAGCGCTTGTCGGCGTGGCCAATAATTTAACGAAGAAAATTTTATATCTTTCTGCACTGAAATATTTTCGAAGCGTAGATTGGGGCCCCTTTTAAAACTTATAACTCACGTGAAATTCCTTGGTGGCATTGGTATGTAATAATCTTATGGGTTGCCCCCTCAATGGCGGATTTCAATTCGCAGCATGTGAGTCTATGCATCTTCAAGGTCTTTGGATAAGATTTAAATACCATATTCTCTGCTCTTGTTCAAAAAGAATCACAGAAAGAGGCCATACCACAAGCTGCGAACAATCTTTATACCTCCTACCCTAATGACATAAGAAGTGATTTGAAAATGAATGTCTGCACTTCAAAATGTATGGAGAACAGAACTTGGTGGAATCCATTACGTGTTTGAATAAATTATAGAACATGAACTGAAGTTTACTTTCTCAAATCTTGAACTAGCTGTTGGAATATTTTTTTGAGCAGTCTTTTTCTCTAAGCAAATTAGTCACCAACTGCTCAGCAGAGTGAGGATTTTCCGCTTTGAATCGTCAGAAGAATGTTAAAAAGTCTACAGTTTTGGGTTTGGATGACGTGATCTTGTTATTCACTTCATAAGTTGATAAGTGACATAAATATTATCTTTTTCATTATAGTAAAAAGGGGGTGCCAAAAAAACTCTTGTCCAGGGCGCCATTCACGTTAGCCCGGAGACTGTATCTTGATACTAATGGATGAATAAAGGTCTTATTGTGTAGATAAATTTATTAGGTGTTGTGTAGAAAGAAGAAATCTCCGAACCTCGAATTAAGAACTGTACAATGAAAAAGCAATAATCATTGATGATTCGATATTGTCTTATTTTTGCACTTCTAGATGCTAAATGTTACAAACGTTGGATATTATCGCGAGGCTGTGAAGATAGGACATACTACTAGGACTACTCTGAGGAGAGTAGACTTCATTAATGGATTTGTTTACGTTTAGAATGCTGCTGAATTGCCTACCAATATTTTATGGCATTTCCTGATTAAGAGATGTATCGAAATATCATTTACAAACTGTAGGATATCCTTAGTTAAATAGCCGCCATTTTGTTTTTTCTCTTTTTTCTAAATAATGGCTTAACATATAAAATAAGGAAGTGAAACTTTGCACAAAAGTCTTTGACAACTACAAAAAAATCATGATAATTTTTCAAATTAATAGCACGAAATGGCGGTGGTTTAAAATTTTATTCCGTAGATAACCAATCAATCGTTGATTTTACTGAAAAAATACAGAAATAACTTTTTCCAGTAAATTAAATTACAAATCGATTGACACCTCATTTTTCAATATTTGACGAATATTATGTGAGATATGGCAGTTTTTATGTTGCTCAAGTCTGTCTCAATTATGCAACAATCTCAAACTGCTTTGCATGCTATTTCTGAGTGATTTCATATCATTTCAAACAATAATCACATGTTACATAACCCTTTTCGTCTTACCATAGGATCAAAAAAGCTACCATAGGCCTATCTCACTTAATACTCGTTCAATCTTGAAAAATGAGGTGTCAATCGATTTGTAATTAAAATAATTTACTAAAAAACGTTATTCCTTAGGGAGAAGGTATTTTTTTTTGAATCGAAGGTTTTTAAAAAATGTTCTAAGGTTTTATATTTAGAAATATAATTTCGAGCGGCCGCCATTTTATTTTATGAGTTTGAATCATTCACCTAATTTTTTTGTTGCTCTGTGTAGTCGTCATAAATGTTTGAGCAAAATTTCACTTCCATAATAATGTTCAGCCATTACTTACAAAAGAAAATAGAATGTGAAAAATCTGGTGTGGTGCACTCACACAACTTCCCTTGCTCATATTTGAAACTACGATCAGACTTCTATATATATATATATAATATATATATATATATATTATATATATATATATAATATATATATATATATATAATATATATATATATAATTGTTTCCAGAGTACTTTTTCTTTGTGTGAATTGTGAAATTCAATGATTTTTTTAGTCGTCATTTTTTCAAGATATATCTCGACTATGTGTTCTTTTTATGAACTGCGCTACCTACCTACCTCATGCACGAGAAGGAGATTACTAAGTCCATTTCCCAAGGATGGGGTGGACCACCCATTGGTTACCCAGGAAGGAGACTCATGCCAGTTGATAGAACTGATAAATAACTATACAGGGTATGAATTTGAAAGAAATCGGTCAAGTTATTTTTGAGAAAATCGTGAAAAGCATGGTTTTTTAGTAATTATCCGCCGTTTTTGTCAAGAGTATTACGGAGCTCCTGCAATTTTCCCAGAAAAAAAACTCATGTCATTTGATAGGGCTTATGAATTGCTATCCATGGTATGAATTTGAAGGAAATCGTTAGAGCCGTTTTCGAGAAAACCGTAAAAACATGGATTTTTATTCATTATCCGCCATTTTTCTCAAGAATATTACGGAGCTCCTGAAATTTTTCCAGAAATGAGACTCATGCCAGTTGATAGGGCTTATAAATAGCTATCCATGGTATAAATTTGAAGAAAATCGTTAGAGCCGTTTTCGAGAAAAACGTGAAAAACATGGTTATTTAACTATCCGCCATTTTTTCCGCCATCTTGAATTGAATTTTATTGAATTTCTTATTGTCGGATCCTCATGGTATAAGGACCTTAAGTTTAAAATTTCAAGTCAATCGGTTAATTAGGAATGGAGTAATCGTGTTCACAGACATACACACACACACACATACACACACACACACACACACACACACACACACACACACACACACACACACACACACACACACACACACACACAACACACACACACACACACACACACACAGACCAACACCCAAAAATCATGTTTTTGGACTCAGGGGACCTTGAAACGTATAGAAAACATGAAATTAGGGTACCTTAAATTTTTTTGGAAAGCAATACTTTCCTTACCTATGGTAATAGGGCAAGGAAAGTAAAAACAGAATGCTGACTGTGTGAGTAACTAAGGACTTTCGGAAATGATATTCCGATACGTTTCTTACCCAGGAACAACGCCCTAGAATATTGGGAGGGAGTTCAGAAACACTCTGTCTATTCAGTAGAAGAATATTTTGATGAGAATAGTAATTGATGTATGAAAAATAATATTCTTTTTGAGTATTGAAAAAATGTTTCTCTGATTATTGAGTCTTTTGATGGATGATTAAGTTGAAATTAGATTATGCGATAATATAGCTATTGTTCCACCAATACTTTATTCTTGTGATCTCACTATGAAAAAGTGAAATCTCAAGATTTTGTTCTACATTCTTGTAGCAACCAGAACAATACACTGAGCCTTCATCGGCGAACCTAAAACAAACAAAAGTCTTTATTATCGATGGCTTCTTGGGCTCTACTCTCGTCATTCTCGGCTAAATAACTTGGCACTCGGGCCGCCATTATTGTTAACCACTGCCTACAACTTGCAAGTCGCCACTCGCCCCTCAACAAACTCCACCAATTTCACTAATTGACTCTGTCCATTACCCTATCACAAAATGAATGCTTCGTCGGTGACTGTGTACTTTCTAGTACTTCAGTGTAATTCCATGTAGAAAGCCACTAAAACAGGACAGACCCTTTTCTGTATGTCATCATCAATTTACTTTCTCACTTAATTTTATTTGAAACCCTATCCATATCATCCCATAGCCATAGCGTGTCGCTATTACATGTAGAACAAAAAGTGAGTATATTGATGAATCATTGGGGAATTAAATTCCACATTGGTGATGTATATGGGAGTATCACCGACTGTAATAGTACTCAGTGTTTTTCTATAGATAGAATGAATCTATTGGATCAGGAGATAATGTACCAATGAAATAGATGAATATTAATAATAATAATAATAATGATAATAATAATAATTTCTCTGGATGTTGGACGACACATCCAGAGGAGTTTATTCATAAATTCATACATACATTAGATTATATTACATATTTTTAATACGACAATATTCAGGGTTTAGAAAATGATACCTCACTATATAATATATGTGTCGAGGCTATCATCAAATTAATACTAATTTATGCTACAACAGATAATACAAAAATTCCAAAAAATCTAAAACTATATCTATTACCCTAAGCATCACCTAGTACAAAGATACTAAACCGAGGTACTATTTTCTACCTATAAATTACCTTATTTAAAAAGAATACTACTTAAATCTAAATCCTACTTACTATTAGTTCCTCACTACTTTGTATCCCAATACTGAATAACCAATGTCTAATTTTTCTTTTGAAGCTATTGAAATTTTCCTCTCCTTTGATTTCTAATGGTATTCTATTAGATATTGTAGGCCCTAAATATCCTAGTGATCTTTGCCCTAGTATTATGGTATTATTCTAGTATTATGGCTATGATTTATGATATGGTTCCTATTTTGATGTTTTTCATACACCCTAATAACAACAATATATACAATTGCCTAACGCTGAGTACTCTATTTTCTATAAATAATTCTACAGTTGGAGACCGGATTTCCCTGTTTCCCATTATCTTCAAAATGCGTTTTTGAGTTTTAAATAATGGATCTATAGAACTGAAGTTAGCTGCACCCCAAACTAACAGACCTTGAAAGAGATTCAACTAATGTTAAGTATACAGTTTTTAACATTTCTTTGTCTATGATACGCCTTAATTGATAGAATTTGTATATAAGCTTCCTTATTTTGGCAGTTGTATATGTTATGTGCTTGTTCCATTTCAATGAATCATCTACTATTATTCCTAAATACTTTATATTGTCAGAGCGTTCTATTAGTGGGCAATTACAATTATTGTTACTATTTCTATCACAATTATGAAGCTTCATTGTTGTCATGTGTGGTTTTGTGCTATTTGTTAAAGAAAAATCTAAAAATTTTGTTTTTTTCTGAATTTAATGACAATAAATTATTTCTTAACCAACTAGTGATTTTTGTTAGTTCTATCTCTGCTGTTTGGAACACTTCTTCCCAGTTTTTTCCTTGAAAAAGGAGTGCTGTATCGTCAGCAAAGGCTATAACTCTACCTTGAATTTGAATGGAGCACAACTCATTTGCAAAGATCGAATACAAAATTGGTCCTAAAACTGTTCCTTGAGGTATTCCAAACTTCATGGAACCCTCTGCACTCATATGGTTCTCAACCTTTGTTTTTTGCTGTCGATTGCTGAGGTAGGATCTGAACCATTCAAGTGGCACTCCTCTTATACCTATTGCCTCAAGCTTTTTTATTAATAAGTCATGGGAAACAGAATCGAAGGTCTTTGCTACATCTAAAAATACTGCTAGACATTTATTCTTTTCCTCTAAATTGCTAGTTACAAATTTTGATAATTCTAGTACAGCTAATTCTGTACTTATACCTTTGCGGAAGCCAAATTGGTTAGGAGAAAGAATATTATCAATTTCTAAAAAGCTTATTAATCTTGATTTAACTAGTTTTTCTTAAATTTTTGATACATTGCTAATCAGTGAAATAGGTCTATAATTGATAATGATTAGTTTATCACCTGCTTTATGTATGAGTCTGACACAGATTTGCTTCATTGCTCTTGGGAAATTACCATATAACAAGCTCAGATTGAAAATATGAGTTGAAGGTTTAGAAATTAAATCTTCTATTCCTTTCAAAATCCTGTTATCTAATCCATCTGGGCATGGTGCACTATTCAATTAATAATCAATTGTGTTTATTATTTCCTTTTCATCTATGGGGAAAAGAAACATATTATTTGGTACATGCAATTCTGGTACATTATCTGCTATAATTTGGTTAATATTTTTATTCAGACTCTCAGATATTTTGTTAGTCATACTCTCTCCAATATTAACAAAGAAATTATTTACATGACTCAATAGTTCTCTAGGATTATCTTTCAGTATGACTATGTCATCATTAATTTTCAAAGCATTCAGTTGTATATCCTTTTTCTGATTTGAATCTGTAGCATCCTTGATTATTTTCCATGTCTTCCTTACATCATTGTTCGCTTCATTTAGTTGCATCTTGAAATAATTTTCTTTTGTAGTTTGGATGAGTGACGTCAGTGTATTCCTGTATCTTCTGTAGTAGTTAGCGAGTTCTCCATTCTCTGGGTCCAGCTTCCTTCTTCTATTTAGAGAATCCCTTGTTCTTATAGCTGAGATAAGTCCTCGTGTTATCCATGGTTTATTGCTCTTGATCCTCTTCTTTTGCCTGTTTTCTAGGAACTTTCTAGGAACTTTTCGTAAGCTGAGTCTGTGTTATTTGACTCAAAAACCTCCGTCCATTGTTCCACTCGCAGTCCTCTCCTCAAGCCATTCAAGTTGACAGATTTACAGTTAGTTGAGAGTTGACAGTTAGTTGAGCTCTGTTCATCATCATTTGTTCTGTCTAACTGATGTAAATTTTTATTGTTTTATCAATCCTGTCACCTAGTAACTCTTGAATAATTTTTTTCTCATTCTGCGTGTATGTTAATACGAGTGTTTCTGGATCAAGCTGTGGAAGACCGCCGTTAAAGATAGTCTTCCTAATTGAGTGAAGAGTTCCACTAGTTGTTTCAATTTTACCATAGAACTTGGATAGTGCGCAGCATACATCGATCGGACATCTTCTAGTTAATGTTACTTTCCGTGTGGGCTCACAAAAAACTGAAGGATGAGACCATCTAACTTTCAGTCAACTCCTTTCGATGTAAGGAATCTGTTTTGAATCACCAAGTAGGAAAACATCGGTGCATCCTGATAATTTCGCAATGAAACCAATGTAGCCAGCATGCATCAGTACAGCCTCATCTATAAAGACACGATAATATTTCTCGCCCACTCCATTTATAATGAAAGATGAAACTGTTCTGTAATCTGATCTGATTATCTTTCTACAGTAATCCTTACCGTACTTATGAATGACAGCCTCTCTGATGTCTTTGATTCCTGCTCTTGTTTGACTTAGAACTAAATCTATTCCTGGTTTATGCTGGTTCAGTATTTCAAACGTCTTTCCACACCCTGGCACACCATCTATCCACGTAATATTAGGAAGACTTGAAACAGAAATGTCAACTGATGATATTTTCTGATACAGCTCACCGTTTAACATGAGTTGTGTATCTCTACTAACAAGAATGTATTTTTCTTTTGTTAAGAATCTTTTATTACTCTAGTTGGATTCCACGTAGGTTCCTTCGTTATCCAAGCAGAAGTGCAAATGAATTTAAATAATTACATTCTATAACTTTTTCCAGTTGGCCATAGAAATGTTCTCAGATTATTATCATAAATATTCATATCTTCACGCTTTATATTTATTAGGTACGAATAAGAGCTCAATAAGTTTTTTCTTGTAATGTTAGTCAGAATTTCATAGTAAATAATAGAATTTATCTGATCAAGTTGACTCAGAAGTTTTCTGAGCTCTAGCATACTATTTATAAATTCAAGTTTGGGTGGTTTTTCAGGTAAGTATCCCGTTGGACATGCTTTCTCATTGTTTTTCTCTTCTGGAATATTTAAAAATGTAATATTATTTATACCCTTGTAGTAAAACACATATTTAATATGTTTTGTTGCCAAGACAGTACTTGAGAGATCAATACAAGATACATCAGCCATGGTTCCAAAAAAATCAATTCCAACTGTCAGAGCTTGTTTATCTGAAGCCCACTCATCGATCATAGATATTAATATTTTTATATTGGAAAGCAAGTTACTATTATCTGTCAATAAAAACAAATTGAGTATTTTCAATGTCTCGTCGAATTTGACCGACGCATCAATATTTGCTTTGTTTGTGAAAATATAGTAGTTAGACTATTAAAGTAATCAATGCTCAATGCTTTTCTTTTTTTACGCTGGCGAAGGAAATATTCAGGTCAGTGTAACCTCCAAAATTAAATACGAGTGATGTCCTACTTTTTGATCTTTGTTGAACTCTATTTGTATCATTCAAATTACCTAAAATTCCATTAATATCCAACACAATATTTCCAGCCTGATTTATTATTTTTTGAGAACAATATCTATTTTTAAACAATCCCATAATTAGTCTTTTCAATCAATTGCTGCAATGATTTCTGGTGACTAGGACATTGTGGATCGTGAACTTTATGATTTGATGGCTTTTTGTTCTTCTTACAATTGCTACATATTGCTTCCTTGGCGGTATTTGGACAATCTTTAGTGCTATGTTCTTCAGCACAGTGACCGCAGACTTCACTTTCTTTTTTGCAATACTTTGAAACGTGACCAAAGCACTGGCACTTGAAGCACCGTTGAACCGAAATAAAGTAATTTAACCTGCAAGAAGTCATGTCGACAAAGACTCGTTTCCTATTTATTAGAATTCTTCTTATCTCGGGCTCACATTCAATGATCCAATGAACTACTTCCTTGTTCGTTGGTCCAACCTTGTAGAGAGGCTTACATCCGTTTAAAAATGCTTCTTTCCCTAGTTCAGAGCTAGCAAAGTTTTTGTTGAAAATGCTCTCGGCTAGTTCCTCTTTGCTGAAATCACTAGGGACATCGTAATATTATTAAACGTGGCTTCCTATTCTGTGGTTCAACTATTTTCAAATTTTTCAAATTTCCAGTGAAGAGATTGTGCTTCACATACAACATTTAGACAATCAATTCAATATTGCAACACTATCCAATATAGAAATGGATTTCCACAATAAGTGTAAAATATTGAAAAGTGTATTCATGGACAATGAAGGAATTAATATCGGATATATTGACTGAATTTTGTATGTTATTGGAAAATGATACCTAAGAGACTAGCATTCAATATTCGGACTGAATAACTTAGAACAAGATACTCCAGCATCTACTATACAATTGGAACAGATGTTCCGTTATTACATGCCAGATTGAAGGTGAGAGCACTAAAGACTAATAGTGGATTTCTTCATTGGAGCCAACATGATATCTAGCGTGCAAGGAGCGAGAGATTGTGGCGTGGATTGGATTGTATCGCGGGTTGGAGGCAGTGGCAATGGTCGCCTCTGGAACAGTGCTGCAGGTATAAAACCGCCGCCGCGTCTTACAGACGCCTTAACCCTACATTTTATACCCCCCAGTCTCCGCAAAACCACCCTGTCCCCCATAAAACCCCACACCCTCCACCACCCCTGAGCAAAACACCCGCAATAACGCCTCTTGCTTTATTCTACGCTCCAATTCCATTTCCTGCGAAGAAATCGCCATTCGTAGCGAAACTGTTTATGGAACGATAAATATTTCATAGCTGCCTTACATTACACACTGGCTCCATTCGCTGACATGTCTGCATGTTTGCGGATTATTTCGTATGCGAAAGTATTCTTTGTTAATCCCAACATTCTCCTTTCACATTGTTCAATTCAAGAAATATCAAGATTTTGTTGTTGAAGGTGATGAAATATGTTCTTGGAAAGTATTTGTTGACTAGGATGGAAAGCTGCACTTAGAATCCTAAGTTTCAGTGAGATAGGTGAATGCTCAGAGCATGTCTGACAGCATTAAGTAAGTATGATGTTTCCTTAGTATGATAAAAATGTTAAATATCAAATAAATTTAAATGGTTGTGTTTCAAATTAATTCGTTGAACATTGAAGCTGCTGATGAGAGCTCTGAAATCGTAAAAAATAATTAGCGTTGTATGGGGATTGAACAAACCTTTGCATGGTTGCAAGTGATGAATTCATGGAAGACAAAATTTTAGCAAGTTTCACACTTCTATAAAGCGTGTTATCATAACAGCTTTCCCTCATAGCATTTTGAAGTCACATTATCTGAAAGGATAATTAATTATTAGTATGAATTTATATTTCATGGAGGCTACTTGATAGGAATGACGAATTCTTGAAGGAACAATGAGTGAGTATGAAACGAAATTGAAAGCAATGGATGCAATGTTTGGAACAACTTTTATCAAGAAAAATGAAATTAAGGCTTTCATGCAAATATCTTTCCAAATACTTGTATAATGAAAATGTCTCTCCAGTCTTTTGGAAGCACACGTGAAATACAATTAACCTTACAGATAATTAATTCTAAAATAATTAACTTATAGATGTATTTTTCATTACAACAAATTGATAGACTAGGCCTATGTATCACACAATAACAGAGTTTTCTAAAATCATTCTGTCCAATCGTGAATGCCATTCATTTTTCCAACCCACTCTTCGTAGGTTTTTCCGAGGAGTGTACAGAAAAATGTGTTATTCTGGTTCTGATAACTGGACATATAGTAATATTATTTTTTAGCCACAATGTGTCGATCAACAGTGATAAATTCGGCATTAGCTTGACGGATAGCCAGCTGGAAAAGCCAATCTGTGATAACGGGTTTGTTTTGTTGAGAGAGGAGGAGCAGAGAAGGCGAAAATCGATAGGAAGAGTGAGGGTGATAGATGCTGGCTAGTTGAGAGCTGCTCGTGGGCCTTGGATAAGTCGCTAACGAAGCCTTGGGGAGCGATAAACAAAGACAAGATAACGCAGCCGAAGGCGTTCTTCGCCTCCATCCAAGACTACTAATTGGCCACAGCATCACATATCTTTCTGCGGCCGGAGCCCTGATAAATCTCCGCTTCCTGTTCAACACAACCAAACCAAATCTACACCTATTGCTACAAATTATTATTCCAGTGATGTCATTTCCCTTTCAGGATGATGTTCACGGTATTCACGTGTGCCTAACCTTTATGAAGGTGATAAAATAAAAATAATTTTGAATCAAATGTTTTAGAATTTTAAAGTAGGCCGGCACATCTAGAAAATGAATCTGAGTCTATACTATTTCAATTCATGCAGGCGAACGGGTTGGAGTCAGGAAAACTACAATAAGTTTTGCCATGCCTGATTTAATCGCCGTTCACTATTTTAACACTACAATATTTTAAAACAAACAAAATATCAACAATACTGACAAGAAAGAGAATAAGAATCATATTAAATTTAACACGTTACATCACCTTTATTCTCTGATCTGGGGGCGCATTACTATCCTTACGTTGGATATTAATACGTCACCAAACAAAATAATATCAGTTGCAAATATTAATTTCAGAACAAAATTAAAAATAGAAAAACCCAAAGAACCCAATTTTCGTCGATAACCCCATACACCAATTTCAAACCCGTACTTTGATTGACATTTTTGTATGACCCTTTGTTTCACTGAACTGCACTTTGTTGATGTTTCCGTCGTGTTTCCTCTCGATGTTATTTTGTTATTTCGGCGTTTTCTTCTAAGAGTTGAGTTGATGATGTCGGAAAGTCATCTTGCGATGCGGAACCTCCGTCTCCCGAAACGGCCTTACGTCAATTCTGGTCAGGTATCATCCTCGGGACCTCTTACGACATGCCTTGCTCGTGGAGTCCATGATGGTATGAAGTTGTGTCTTAAAGCTAGATTTTGAAGGGGTGAAACATGAAGTTGGTTTGGGGTCACACATGAACCGCTGTAAATAAATGTATTACAGCATTAATTTCTAACTCTTCCTACAATTCATCAAAAGCTAAAACAGGAGTTTATTCTGTTATTTATACAGCATTAATTTCTAACTCTTCCTACAATTCATCAAAAGCTAAAACAGGAGTTTATTCTGTTATTTAATTTAGATTCCATCTTGACGTTCTGATTCCATTCTCAAAATTAAACAGATCAAATTAAAACGAATTTACTTGCCAGAGTGTCATTAATATACAATGCAACATTTATGAAACACCCGTAGTAAATTGATATAATGCTTTTAGAAAATGAATACTTCATTAATTATGATGTTAACTTTCATTGATATATTGCTCTTAGAAAAGGAATAATTCAGATCGAAATGATGCTACTTACTTTTTACTTTTTCGTGTCTGGTCTTTCAAATTTTACCAGCCCAGAAGTGGGCCAGGTCCTCCGCAACTGCATTCCCTCTCCAGAGGTCGTCATTCGTGCAGTGAACAGGGCACAGTGGGCACTGTGTGAGGTGGTCGATGTCCTGTGCCTCTCCGCAGTCACAGTAGATATCGTCCTCCGCTAAGTAGCCCCACCTCGCTAGGTTGGTCTTCACAGGGGCCACGCCAGTTCTTATCCTATTTAGCGCCCTGGTTCCAGTGGTCTCAGGATCCCGGAGTGGGTACCAGTCTGGAGGTTCTGGCTGTGTGAACCTCATGAAACTTCTCCTGGATTTGAGTCGGCTGCGCGATGGCTCCAGCTGACCGTGCATCACGTGCCTCTCATCGAAGGTCTGTTTGAACCTCTCCAAGTATTCGTGGTTGACTCTTCTGATCTTGGGAGTGTTCATTCCTGCAGCCCTGTAGAGTTTGTCGATGGGAGTTGGTTTCATGCAGCCGGTTGCAATGCGACACATCTCATTAAGGGATGTATCAACCTTCTTTGTGTGGGCTGACCGACACCAGACGGGGCAGGCGTATTCCCCAACAGAGAAGCAGAGAGCCTTTCCTGATGTCAGGAGCACGCTGGGATTTGCTCCCCATTGGCTGCTGCATAGCTTCCTGATGATGTTGTTCCTGGAGTTGACTTTTGATGATGTATTCTGACAGTGCTGTTTGTATGTCAAAGTTCGGTCCAGGGTCACGCCAAGATATTTTGGTGAGTCGGTGTGTTCCAGGGCCTTGCCCTCCCAGGTAACGTTCAGTCTTCTCCTAGCCTCCCTGGATCTTAGGTGGAAGGCGCATACCTGTGTTTTCCCTGGGTTTGGTTTGAGGTGACTCTCCTTGTAGTAGGTTGATATTTCCTCCAATGCATGAGTCAGTCTTTGTTCCACTCCTTCAAAAGAACGATCTCTGACCAATATAGCCAGATCATCGGCGTACAGGAAGTGGAGAGCATTGGGTGTGATGGGCTGGTCATTTGTGTAGACATTGAAGAGCAGCGGTGCCAAAACGCTCCCTTGGGGTAGACCGTTCTTCTGGATTCTCCAACGACTCTTTTTTCCATTCAAGCAGACATAGAATCGTCGGTTCTGAAGGAGGGTACGGATGGTACTTGTGAGGTGCTTGTCTCCCATCATCTTGTAAACCCTGGAGAGCAAAAGATTATGGTTGACCGTGTCATATGCTGCTGTTAGGTCTATTAGAGCCATGCCTGTGACGACACCTTCCTCAAACCCATTCTCAATTTGCTCAGTGAGGTTCAATATCTGGCTTGTACAAGATTTACCTGGCCGGAATCCTGCCTGCTGTGGGATGAGCCTCCCCTCAAAGAACCGCACGACGCGCTGAAAAATCACATGCTCATAGAGCTTGAAAAGATGGCACAGAAGTGAAATTGGCCGGTAGCTGGAGTCAGAGTCTGCAGGTTTACCTGGTTTCAGAAGTGCGATGACCTTTGCTTTCCTCCAGGCTTTGGGGAGGGACAGCGATGACAGGCAGCTATTGAAAAGGTTCAGGAGCCAATTTTTAGCCCCAGTTCCAAATTGTTTGATTTGTTCGGTGCAGATGTCATCCTCTCCTGCAGCCTTCCCATTCTTCAGTTGGGTTATTGCTCTCTCCAGCTCGTCCATTTGGATGGGTTCCTCCAGTAACTTGGGGTCTGGCTGTTCTTGTTGCTCCATTTTGAACTTCTTTGCTCGGCCCTCTGTCTTTCCATTCAGGAGCAGCCGGTGTGCAACTTGGTTTGCTGTTACCTTACCAGAGTGTGGAGTTGTTCCTTTGTCGCCACTGAGTCTTTTCAGCAGGTTCCATGCAATCTTGCTGCTATGTGCCATGTCCATGCCTTCGAGGGTCTCAATTCACTTGGCTTGTCTGGCTTCACTTGTCATCCACATGATTTCTTCTCCAAGTGCAATGGTGTCATCGTTGAATGGGTCCTCCTCATAGCGTTGCTGGTATTCAGTAAGTGCATCCTTCATTTCAGTGGTTACGCCGGGGATGTATCGTTGTCTGCATCCTCGTGGGATGTGCTTGCATGACACCTCTCTTAGGCACTGCACAAACCTGTCATAGTTCTGCGGAGTTGGTGGGATTTCAGCCACAGCCTGGTCCAGGTCTTTGGCAAAAGCGTTCCAGCAAGCCTTTCTGAAGTTGAAGCGCCTCCTATAAGTATAACATGTGTCTTCACAGCAGAGTAAACTTTGATGCCAATGGGTCGATGCTGGCTCCTTGGGATGGGATCATACACAACTCTTTCACACTCAGCTGACACTCTACTTGTGACAAAACACAGGTCTGGGTTGTAGCCACGCCTGCAGGCACGGCTGTTGAAGGAGTGTGGGAGTTTGTGGTCGTGCAGTAGAGATAGGTTGTTCGTCTCAGCCCACTCTTCTAATTTGTGTCCATTTGGGTCTGTGTTGTCGTAGCCCCAAGAGGTGGAGTGGCAGTTGAAATCTCCAACCACAAACTGGATCTTTTGAGCATGAAAGTTGTTTGTTGGTTCAAGAGAGAGGTCCCTGCTGGGTGGCTTGTAGATGGATGACACAGTACAGTTGCTGAGTTCTACTGTGATGAATTCTATGTCCTCTTGTTTTTTTCTGTCAGTGGATGTGATGGTGAAATCGCTTCTGGTGAACATAGCACTGCCGTAGGCTTTGTGTGGAATCTCAGCAACTAGAGTCATTCCCTGAATTCGAGGTCGGGCACTTTTTTCGTCCCTGTGTGTTTCTTGTAGGCACAGTACATCTATTTTCTGTTCACTGCATAGTAATGCTAAAATATCCTCTTTAGATCTAGATAAGCCTTCAACATTAAAGCTTACTATCGTCAAAAATGGGCCTGATGTTCCGTTGTGCATTTATTTGAAAGTCCGGTGGTAGAAGGATTGGCCGTCACTATATAAGTGACGTTTCCAGAGGACGCCGGCAAAAAACTTTTCGTATATAGCTTGGTGCTATACTAACTATGGAAATGATGCTTACTTATATGATTTTTTTTTGTTTGGTTTATAAAATATAAAATAGAAAAAAAAAATAATAATAATGTAGCTTCGCTTGCCAATGGAGGAGAATGGATTAGGAATGTTAAGAAAGATCTAGTTTTGGCAGGAATTACTGATGATGAAATTAAGAATAGAAATAATTTAAAAAATTACAGACCTATATCAATCTTAAATTGCTTTTCGAAAGTTTTTGAAAAAATTCTTCATTCCATAATTTATGAACAGAGTAAGAAGATTATATCATCAGAACAGCATGGATTTTTGCCTGGTCGCTCCACTGTATCCAATCTCATGATCTTCAGTGATGAAGTGTCACGGACTTTGGATCGTGGGGGGCGTACTGATGTTATCTACACAGACTTATCTAAGGCATTTGATACCATAAATCACAGACTTCTGATTAGAAAACTCGAAGTACTGGGATTCAGTAAAAATTTAGTTCATCTTATTCAGAGTTATCTTGAGGCGAGGATTCAATATGTAAAAATTCATCATTTCAATTCAAAATATTTTCAGTGCCCATCAGGCGTACCTCAAGGCTCTAATCTGGGACCACTCCTCTTTATTTTATTCATTAATGACCTTCCATCTGTTATCAACAGCTCTTCCTGTCTCATGTATGCAGATGATGTAAAGTTGTTTAAAGAAATTAAGGATCTATATGATTACTACAATTTGCAGAGAGATATTGATCATATGTCCAGATGGTGTGATTCAAATGGGTTAAAAATTAATGTAGATAAATGCAAATTCATGAGTCTCACCCGGCAATCCGCTCCTCATAATAATATATATTCTATAAGTGGTATCCCTTTGGAAAGGGTGGAATTGTTCAAGGACCTGGGGGGTGGTATTTAGCTATGACCTCTCTTTCAACTCACATGTTGAGTACACAGTTAATAGAGCCAATCAGCAGATGGGATTCATCTTGAGGACTTGCTCGCCCTTCAGTGATGTAGAGCCTTTGATACTTCTATATAAGTCAATTGTGAGAAGCCTGTTAGAATATGCATGTGAAATTTGGAATCCATATTATAATGAACAGATTTACCTACTGGAACGTTTACAGAACAAATTTTTGAGATGCATTTATTACAGAAAACATAATATCTTTTGTCCTTTTGATTATCCTTCCAATTCACTTAGAGATGAGTTCGATTTCACTTCATTGAGGGTAAGACGCGATGTCAAATCACTTATTTTCCTTTATAATTTACTAAATAATAAAATTGATTCATCCCATTTGCTATCAAAAATTAATATATATGTCAATACCATTGCTCGCCGTTCTGGTTTTTCATTTCATATAGCGCGCTCTAGAACCGTAAGTCATTATAACTCTCCCCTAAATAGAGCTCAGAGAATCTTTAATCATTGTTCGGAGCACTTGGACGTCTTCTGGTTCTCCCCCTCCAAATTCCGTAAGATCTCATATAACTTGGTTGGGTAGCATTACATGTAATCTTTCTTTTTGTGATTGGTGTACTAATTTTATAAAATTTCTATTATTATTAATTTGATTATTCATTCTTGGTTTTACACAGACACCCTTTCTCTCTTCATTATTTCTTCTTCTTTTTTTTCTCTTTTTATTATTACTTGATTCTATTTTGTTTAATAATTATTCTTATAATCAATTATTATTGTTTACGATTACTTCAATGATTATTTGTATTCTTTCATATTAATTGTATATTTCTTCTTTTTTTTATCTTCTTGTATTCCAAATTGTATAATGTGTTGGAAATATTGTATTGTGTAAAGGAGGCAAAATGGGTTTATCCTGTTGTCTCCATTAATAAAATTATTATTATTATTATTATTATTATTATTATTATTATTATAATACATTGAGCTCTTGTAGTTGCATTTGTCTGCTTGAATTTGTCAGATGAATTAACAGATTTTCTCATGTTTTAATGCTTTGAGCGATTTTAAAATGAAAAAGAGTTATTGAAGACAAAAATATCATGGAACAGTCAAGCTGAAGGATGATGAATGTTTTTCTACAGCTTTCTAATTTATTGTATCTCCGTGAGTTCAACATTCTTTGAAGAATACCATGCTGAAAAACGATAACTTTCTGAAATAGCATCTCCACACAACTCTCCGAAAAAATCTTTTGATCCCTCTCCAATGAAACTATGAAACAAATTTAATAATGAAAAATTATGAAGGAAAATAGATGTATCTATGAAAAGTACACTGGTGAAAAACGATAATTTCCTAAGACGGTCTCTCTTTAATGATAATCTCATGATAAGTCTACAGCAAATTGCAAGAAACCTAGCAGAATTCATTGTTACATTGAATTCTCTTCAGCTCGATATTACATTATTGTTCTCCATCGATTTGAAGCTAAATTATTGAACTAAAGAACTTCAACATTTTTTTTGTCAACTTTGGTGTTCCTAAGTACGTTGTCTCTGATAATAGTTCTCAATTCAGGTCAAATTTCTTTAAAAATGTTTGCTTTCAAAAAGGTATTAACCATATCACACAGACTGAGAATCCCAAACCTAACCAAGTCGAGAGGATACACCGTAATCTGAAATCTTGCCTTATCAGCTACAATCATGACAAACAGAATAAGTGGGATTACACTCTACAATTTCTGCCACTTGCATTCAATTGCACTCATCATGAAAGCAGCAAGTTTTGTCCTCATGAACTCATGTTTCGTCACAAGCCCAATAATCTCCTGAACAATATTTGGAAGATTGAGGATATTCTCCCATCCAAATTTGTTGAAGATACCAACAAGATTTGGAGAGAAGCCCGTTCCAATTTATTAAAAGCACATAATGTCAGTAAGAAAAGATTTGATATTTATCGAAATCCTATTCCCTATTGTATTGGTGATTTTGTCTTTCATAAGTCAAATCCTATTAGTAAGGCTAGTAATAATATTTCGGCTAAGTTATTACCCCAATATTCTGGTCCTTATGTTATCAAAGAGTGGATAAGTCCTGTTAGTGTAAAATTATTTACTACTGATGGTCAAACTTTTGTGCGTAGAGCACATGTTAGTCAACTTAAAATGGGTAACGAACCTTAAGTAGACTTTGTTTCTTTTGTAAACACTTATGTGATGAGTCATCCATTTGTTGTTATTCTTGTATTATAAAATTTTGGTAAATTGAATAATCTAGTTATGAAATATCTTAGTGAATTTTATTTTTCTGATCTGAGAAACTTAAGCTAGAATTTCTTTGCATATCACTTTGACTTTTGAATAAAAAAAAATTGTTGATTTTATTATTTTTATGTTGGTTTTTGTAAGTAGTGGTGGACTTAAGTTCAATATGTTTTGTAAATTTTAGAATACTTAAGTGATGATAGTGATTTATTATCACTCGGGTGATAATCTTTTCTTTGTCTTAATGATTGTTACTAAAAGAAAATATTCATCATTTAAGTATGGGTTACTTGTGGTAATATTCTAAGGAACAATTTTAGAGTTTTTACTTTCTGTGATACTTTGTAATTTATTTTATTAATCTTTTCTGAATGATGAATTGGCGAATTTTGATCTGATTATTCTTTGAATGGTCATGACTAACTTTACTTTTGTAACTTGTACCTTTGCTTATCTTATACCTTTTTTTCCAAATTTTTTGAGTGAGTTTGTGGAAGGGCCCGCCTACTTTCTCTCTCTTGTAACTTGTTTTCTTAGCTTAAATTTAATTTTGGCACATTTTTTTCTTGTTCCTACTTCCACCCCACTGGAGGAGGTTGTACCAAAATTAAATTCTCTATAGTTAACTATAATTCGAATTCTGTAATTTGAATAACTATAATCGAATTTTGTCAGTTTATAATTCATAAAAAAGATTTATACTTTTGTATTTTGCTTTGCAAGTTGGCAAAACTGCTGTTGAACAGCTGAACTGTTACGCTGTATTCATTACTGAATGCTTACTACTACATTGGATTTTGGCATTGTCTGACTTAAAATTTAAGAAATGGTTTCTTCTTTTGGTTCAGTATTTGATTATCTTCCAACATGATTCAATATTGCCAAAATAGGCTTCGGCCTTTTTTTACTTTTGATGTTTTGATTGAGTCTTTTTTAAAACCCAGATGGGTAAGTTTAAAACCTTTTTCTAAATTTGTAGATCCTGAATTAGCTTGTAGACTTTTATCACTTTCTCATGTTCTTGAAAATTCATCTATATTATTTTTAAAATCTTGTTATATTTCTTTATATTCTGATCTTTATACCGAATTCATTTAATATATTTCATTCTCATTTAACTAATGTTAAATTTACGAAACGTTATATTTTTTCTACTTTATGACCTGACCTAACCTGTTCTACTGTCCAATGACCTAATTCCCTAATTCTCAATTATTTAATTTTTTATTATTTTACATCATCTGTTCTTTCTTACTTTTATAATGTCTCTAGATTTATTCTATTTTCTGGAAATCTCGTTCTCAATTTAATACGTATCTTTTCTGTATTTGTTACCTACTGATTTACAATCTCAACAAAGCTATCTTGTTTTAACAAGTAATAAGTTTTGTATGTAGAATTATCAGATTGCTATTTGTCCATGCAGGTTTTTCGATTTATGTTGAATATGAATAAATTGAGGATATCCTGAAACACAACCTGCTTGTACAACAAATCTAACTACTGGACCATGGAATTTAATAAACTGGACTAAACATCATGAAGACACAGGAAAGTAAAGTGAATACTTCTTCTAAATTTCGGTAAGCTGCATCATCAGATTTCTACATACTCTTCTCTTCGCAAATTAATAACTTGAAAATCTTTTAAAACATAGAGTGAAATATTAAAGAGTTAGTGCTACTTCCTAAATTCATGAACTCTAAATTTAAATCTATATCAATCTCTTGTAATTCTGTACTTTGTGACAATCATAGTTACTTCTCAATTTTCATATTTGTTTAGAGGAATATATATTATTTTCTTGACTCTCTCAAATTTCGAATTTTCTCAACCTGATTTCTTTCATGATATTGAGCTGTTGACATGATCCGCCGACTCTGGGGTTCATTGCATTCTTTCTCTTGTTTGCAAGTAGTTTATTATTGAACTGGTTGTAACAAATCTAAAATCGAACTTTGCATGGATGGGGTGGAGTTCCTGGAATTTTTTACAGATATGGGAATTATGGCAGTTAATAGAGCTTACCAATGTCTATATTAGGTATAAATTTGATCAAAATAGTTGGAGCAGTTTTTGAGAAAATCGCGAAAGACCCTGTTTTTGACAACATTTTCGCCATTTTAGCAGCCAACTTGTATTGCATTCGATCGGAATTGTTCGTGTCGGATCCTTATAGTGTAAGAACCTTAAGTTCCGAAAATAAAGTTGTCACAAAGTAAAATTGTGACGAGAAAATAGTTAATAATATTATTGAAAGACGATCGGCTATCAGCAAAGCTAGCCGACCGCGGAGATAAGGAAGGTACCGATGGCGCACCATCTTCCGCGCATCGAGACGATTTCCACCGCCTCTGGCGGCGGCACGACTCCATCCCCTCCACTTTGGGGGGAGTATTTAAACGCCGGACGAGCCCCAGACCGCAGCATTCCGCTCACAACCTTCCTGCTCCTTGTACAGCGGCCCGTTGGCTGCCGTACGTCCCCGACCTCCTGTCCTGGTACAGCGGCCCGTTGGCTGCCGTACGTCCCTAACCTTCCATCTCCCTAGGGCACAGTGGACCGTTGTCTGCCGTCCCTGTCCTTCCATCTCCCTAGGGCACAGCGGACCGTTGTCTGCCGTCCCTGTCCTCCCATCTCCCTAGGGCACAGCGGACCGTTGTCTGCCGTCCCTGTCCGTCCATCTCCCTAGGGCACAGCGGACCGTGTCTGCCGTCCCTGTCCTCCCATTTCCCCAGGGCACAGCGGACCGTTGTCTGCCGTCCCTGACCTTCCATTCCCCCAGGGCACAGCGGACCGTTGTCTGCCGTCCCTGACCTTCCATTCCCCCAGGGCACAGCGGACCGTTGTCTGCCGTCCCTGTCCTCCCATCTCCCTAGGCACGGCGGACCGTTGTCTGCCGTCCCTATTCTTCCTTCTCCCCAGGGCACAGCGGACCGTTGTCTGCCGTCCCTATTCTTCCTTTTTCCCAGGGCACAGCGGACCGTTGTCTGCCGTCCCTGTCCTTTCATTTCCCCAGGGCACAGCGGACCGTTGTCTGCCGTCCCTGTCCTTCCATTTCCCCAGGGCACAGCGGACCGTTGTCTGCCGTCCCTGTCCTCCCATCTCCCTAGGGCACAGCGGACCGTTGTCTGCCGTCCCTATTCTTTCCATCCCCACAGGGTACAGCGGACCGTTGTCTGCCGTCCCTATTCTTCCTTCTCCCCAGGGCACAGCGGACCGTTGTCTGCCGTCCCTATCCTGTCTGTCCTTCCTTTTCCTACTTCACTGGAGCGGAACCGAGGCCGTAAGGCCAATACAAAATTACATCGAAGTGTTGTCATCAGAGAAGAGAGCGACCTTCACGCTGTCAGAAGCACCAGGAGGTGCTGTTCACGCCAGCTGAGGCACAAAGATGAAGGAAGAGGAACTTCGACTTGCCTCCTTTCCCCGCCCACATTACGACTGAGCTATGTCGTCCAGGAGCAACACCTGGGTATCAATCACCTGCCTCTGAAGGAACTCAGGGTGTACGTGATAAAGTTATTCTGTTAATTGGGAGATGAGATATCGTGTACACAGACGCACATACACTCATACACACACACACACACACACCACACACACACACACACACACCACACACACACACACACACACACACACACAATAGATGCAGGTATTTGCATTGTCTTCGGATCACTCCGACGTTGCCAATTCTACTGGTTCCTTCCTCTTTCTAGAAACGCAGTTTTGGATTGAAACTGACCAAGGTAAATGTTCCTATTCACTCTCAGAACTCCTCTCAGATGGTTATGATCTCCAGTCTTCAGTAAGATATCGTTCTCTCAATAGCTAGTTTTTACATTTTATGTGAACAGTTTATATTGAATAACATGATAAATTAGAAGTACTTGAATTACGCCTTCAGAGAAACGTATGCTTCAAGAATGATTACTTGGATTAAATGGCAGAAGAGAAAAAGAAAGAGAACTTGGATTAACATTGCTTGCTTATGTTGATTAATTCTCCGGGAAAATTTTGTAAGGGAAGACGCTAGAAGCAGCAGTTGAACCAAGTTCTTACATGATTATTATGGCTGAGATTTAGCAGATGCTTTGCGTAAATCGATGTTTTATTTATAACTTACACCCTGCCATGTATAATTCTTGAGAACTTGTGAAATTCACGAGAATAGTAATTGGTAAGCTTTGTGGAGTTCTGGAGAGTAGTAGGCTTATTTTGTTATGTTCTACCATAGAAAAAGGTAACGTTATTGAATTAATCATTATTAGTTTATTTATGTACAATCGCATCATTTGTTTCTGGTATTATTCACAAAGCGGACATCTTCTAAAAAACAAGAGAACATTCTATGAAATAGTAATTATTATTAAACGAAAATCCCAATTAAGACTTCTGCTACTGCAAATATTGACAACAGGGTTATTTAATTAGGATTTTCGTTTAATAATTATTATTCATTTGCATTTGAACAATTGTAATTTCCAATTTATTTCCATCTGTATTCTATGAAATAGTCTCCATTCAGTTAAATTATATCCATCATATTCTGAGTATGTAGTTTCTCAATGAATACCAGATAGAATATTGTACATGTTCTAATCTTGTAATACTTCAAATTTCTTAAGAAGAAACAAAACGTGACATTATTTCCATAGAACGTTTACTGAGAAATAAAACAAAAGATAATCTAATAAGAGCAATGAATAGATTAGAAATAATTCAAAGCAGATAATTTTATTCATTTTCTAACGCAGCAAGGATGATAAAATCTTCGAAATTTTTCCTCAGGCTCCTTATATATTATATATAAGTAGAATATTAATAGTTTCATTTCCCATATTACAATTCTTAATAAAGAAATTATTCTTGTTTTAGATTGACTTTGAAATTTAATCAGAATCATCAATTTCTCACAATATTCAGATAGAAATGCAACTGGCTATAATGAGATACCATAGTCAGTATCAGAAGTCAGTATCTGTTGGAAAGAACGGGTTTGTGATCCTTGTATGCTATAAGACAAAGCAGATAACTTCATTCATTTTCTAACGCAGCACCGATGATAAATTGTTGATGTAAGGTATGTAGAAGTATAATAAAGCAGGCACCAGAATACTGAGTGTAATTCATGGAAACTTATAATTAAATCATGAAGAGATCTATTTTCTTCTATATTTTTATACCGGCATAACTTGAATCACAACTATTACTTATTTTACAAGGCGGTGGAAAAAATAAACAGAACGAATGTCAACAATAATGCTCTTCCATGAAATCCATATTTAGAAAAAAGAAATCTATATTATAAAAACCTCCACTTATCAATTACCTGCAATGAAACATCAAATCGAGCTCATTCCGATAAATAATGAGGGGGACATCACCTGTTGACAAAATCGTTTTTTCAGGAACAAATAAGCTTTTCCAAGTGGAGAAATTCCTACTCTCTTTTAATTTTCCATTAATTGTAAAATTCAGAAAACCTGAATTTTAAAATTTAGAAACCTTTTAAGAAAATTATTCAGAACACAATATTTTCATTGAATCTATAATGATTATTAATTGATCAAATAGTTTGATTAGAAATGTAATGGATTATATGAGAGCTCAATGAGAGTTGTCGAGAACTGGTGGAGAGGAATGAGTAGAGAATTTTAGATTATAAAATACTGTTTAGCAAGTGAATGAACAAGTTGTAGTAATGAGCATGAGTAATATGAGCATATTATCTCCTTCGATGTCCTTGAATGGAAGATATTCTCAAGGGATAGCAAAATCTTATTTCTCATTTGAATGATATCAATAATAGAATACATTGAGCTCTTGTAGTTGCATTTGTCTGCTTGAATTTGTCAGATGAATTAACAGATTTTCTCATGTTTTAATGCTTTGAGCGATTTTCAAATGAAAAAGAGTTATTGAAGACAAAAATATCATGGAACAGTCAAGCTGAAGGATGATGAATGTTTTTCTTTAAATATATAATATTAAATATATTATATATATATATATATATATATAATGATTATGACGATTACTAACTATGCTTTTGAGTTGATTCTTCATCATTGAGGACTGTAAGCAAATCATGATTTATTTTCACGAAAATAATTAGAGCTCCCCTAGATAATAAGTAAATATTGTAGCTAAAAAAACACAAATGATACAATTTCAATATTATATTTAAAAATGGATTGTTTTCTTCAAGAGAGTTACGTTTACTCAAGCAATTGAATCAGTTCATCACTGATACTCTGATTCAAAGTTTGGATCTTGTGATAAATTTATCCTCATCTATAACTATCTACTAACCTACCTATAGTTCATTTGACGAGAAGATAAAGTAAAAGCATTGAAAAATCATACTCTTTAGAGGTCTATCTGTCTATGGTAAAAGAAAACGATTATGTGTGTATCTATGGTTAAAGTAAAAGATTATCTGTGTGCCGTAGACAGATAGATCTCTTATGATTTCTTAATGCTTTTACTTTATTTTCTTATCAAATGAACTATTCTAGGTACTGAAACTCAAGGTTTTTATTCGAAATAAGAAGTTTGTGGTGTAATGAAAGTTTGAAGTGTAATTTCATAGCAGTTTCATACCGGCCAGTACGGGGCTGAATAATAAGAGAGGTACTACAGACCTCTCATGGGTCCACAAAATATCTACTCCGAAACGTGCTCTCTATAGTCAACAGCAACAGAGAAGGCTCAAAATCGAGAAAATGGTCATACTCTCCAACTATTATAGAACAATAGAAGAAGGATGAAGGAAGAAATATTGCCACCTTTATAAACAATAGGACAACCCTTTCCGATCCCATCAACCTGTTGCATTTCTACCTTAAGGTAGTTGGACCCACCAGAGACCTCAAAGCCATCAGTGGTATGAGAGCTTGATGAGAAGTGTCGAGAACTGTTGAAGAGATATGAGTAGAGGTTTAGCATGTGAATGAACAAGTTATAGAAATGAGCATGAGTAATATAAGCATATTATCTCCTCTGATTTCCTAGAATAGGAGATATTCTTAAGGGATAGCCAAATCTCATTTCTCATTCAAATGATGTTAATAATTGAATACATTGAGCTCCTGTAGTTACATTTCTATGTTTGAATCAATAGATGAATTGACCGATTTTCTCATGTTTCAATGCTTCGAGCAATTTTCCAATAATAAAGAGTTATTGAAGACAAATATTATGGAACATTCGAGCTGAAGGATGGTGAATGATTTCCTAGACCTCTCTGATTTATCGTATCTCCGTGAGTTCAAGCTGAAAAACGATAACTTTCTGAAATAGCATCTCCACACAACTTCCCGATAAAAATCTATTGATCTCTCTCCAATGGAACTGTGGGACAAATATGATAATGGAAAATGATGAAGGAAAACAGATGTATCAACAGAAAGTACATTCGTGAAAAACCATTATTTCCTGATATGGTCTCTCTTTGATGATAATCTCATGATACCCCTACAGCAAATTGCAGTTATATTGAATAAAATGATAAATTAGGAGGACTTGAATCGTGCCTTCAGAGAAATGTATGCTTCAACAATGATTACATGAATTAAATGGCAGAAGAGGAGAAGAAAGAGAACTTGGATTAACATTGCTTGCTTATGTTAATTAATTCTCCGGGAAAATTTTGTAAGGGAATACGCTCAGAAGCAGCAGTTGAAGCAATTTCTTACATGATTTTTGTAGCTGAAATTCAGGAGAAACTTTGTGTAAACCGATGTTCTATTTAATACTCACATCACAGCCAAGTATATTCTAGAGAACTTGTCAAATTCACGAGAATAGTTGGTTAGCTTTGTGAAGTTATGGATAGAAGTAGGCTTATTCTTTTTTGGGGTTTACCATAGGAAATATAATGTTATTGCATTATTTATTATTTTATTTTAGATACAATCGCATCATTTGTCCCTGGTATTATTCACAAGGCAGACATCTCCTTCTTAAAACACGAAAACATTCTATGAAATAGTCTCCATTCATTAAAATTAGCATATTCTGAGTATGTAGTTTCCCAATGAATACCAGATAAAATATTGTACATGTTGTAATCCTTCAAATTCCTTCAGAATAAACAAAACGTGACATTGTTCTTTGTGACCAGTCAGTATCTGGAATGATGTCAGTATCTGTTGGAAAAACAAGTTTATGATCCTTGTATGTCATTAGACAAAGCAGATAACTTCATTCATTTTTTAACGCAGCACCGATGATAAATTATTGGTGTGAGGTATGTAGAAGTATAATAAAGCAGACACAAGAATACTGAGTGTGATTCATGGAAACGTTTAATAAAATCATAAAGAGATATATTTTTCTCTTTATTTTTATACAGGCATAACTTGAATCACAACCATTATTTTATTCTAGAAGGCGGTGGAAAATGTAAACAAATCAAATGACAACAATAATGCTCTCCTATGAAATCCACTGATGAAAAAAAATCTATATAATACAGTCGAACCTCCCACGAAATCCTCTACTAAACGAATTATCTGGTCCCATGACATTTTTGAGTTTTGGTTGCTTATTTACCTCTAAAGAATTCGGAACTCTCAACAACAAAGTTTTCTCTTGACTTCAACATACAAAGAGTAGTGTGTATTGGAAGCAGACGGTTATTTTCAAGGAATTGTTCAGTTTCAGCAGAAAGGTCAATAGACTAAAAATAATGGCAATTCAGGTAGGAAGAAGATAGGGTGGTAGACAGTTAATAGAGGGTGGAATACATGTCGGAAATTGAATGCAAGCTACTGGATATTGAATTATTGTAGACCAGGCAGGTGAACGACTGGACTTCCCCATTCTTGCTTTTGTCACACATTTCAATTCTTTGAACTGACTATGATGATGATAGCTGTGACGAACCTGAGGAGAAGAATCCGTCAGATCAAGAAGTTCTAGAGGCTTTCAGAATTATCAGGCAAGGATTAAAACTGAAAAATAGTGTACCAGACATGTCTGACTATTTGAATAGATGTGAGTCGTTTATCGAACATGATTTTTTATTCAAATGCAAAATTAAACCGAAAACTACTCACTTTTTCAAATATGAAACATTAAAAAATTGGAAAGTTGATATTTATAGTGAAGTTATTGACAAAATAACCGTATTTTGCGTTCCATCTAATAGTAGTGTAAAGAATTGAAAAATATTGCTACAGAGTATGTACTTTGATTAAACTCCTCTAATAGTAAAAATCAAGCTTTCTGAAAATAAATTGGTGAGTTTACTTACTTATTACATTCTATAAATATTCAAAAAACATGTTTATTTCAAACAGCATGAGTTTTCAAATTTCCATATTATTAAATATTGGCCTAATAGGTACCCTACCTACGTTCGCGATGATATGTTCTATGTACCATATTCATTTACTGTATTTTCCGCCATGATACAATATTATAAGATCCATAGGATCGTGACAGTTTTCTTGACAGAACCTCTCAATAACGAATACCTCTCTGCAGTGGATTTTTTCTTGGAATAATCGACTTCGTGACACAGAGGTTCGACTGTATACAAACCTCCACTCATCAATTATCTACAATTAAACATCAAATAGATTCATTCTATTATATAGATTCATAGCTCATTCCGATAACAATAAGGGAGATATCACCTGTTAAGAAAACGTTTTTTCAGGATCAAATATGTTTTTCAAAGTGGAGAAATTTCTACTCACTTTGGATTTTCCAGTAATTGTAAAATTCATGTATCATTTAGAAACTTCTGAGGAAGTTATTCAGCAGACAATATTTCCATTGTGTATATATAATGATTGTGAATAGATCAAAATTTTCGATAAGAAATGTAATGGATTATCAGTGATATGACAGTTTTCGAGAATTGGTGGAGTAGAAGTTTAGTATGTGATTGAACAAGTTATAGTAATGAGCCTGAGTAATATGAGCATATCTCATTTGATTTCCCTGAATAGGAGATATTCTCAAGGGATAGCAAAATCTTATCTCTCATTTGAATAATATCAATAATTGAATACATTAAGCTCTTCTAGTTACATTTGTCTGCTTGAATCAAAAAATGAATTGACAGATTTTCTCATGTTTTAATGCTTCGAGCGATTTTTCAATTACAAAGAGTTATTGGAGACAAATATCATGAAACAGTCACGCTGAAGGATGGGATTTTCTAGAGCTTTCTAATTTATTGTATCTCCGTGAGTTCAACATTCTTTGAATAATGCTATGCTGAAAAACGATAATTTTCTGAAATAACATCTTCACACAACTCTCCGATAAAAATCTGTTGTTTGGAACCCTCTACAATGGAACTGTGAGACAAATATAATAATGGAGAAATGATAAAGAGAAATATTTAAATAATACATGTATTTATGAAAAGTAAACTGGTGAAAAACGATAATTACCTGAGATGGCCTCTCTTTATGACTCGAAAAGAGAGCAAAAGTCCAGCGCAATTTGAATGAGATTTAAGTCTTTCACATTCCTTTTTTTAATGAGATTAACTCCTATTACAGATAAAGTTCACGTATGTTAATTTTATATTATGTAACACAAGTTTGAAAATATTCTCAACCTCATATTTTTTGGTCTATAGCTCACATGTAATATAAATAAAATGCAATTTCTCAGAGATTTCTTCATTTTTTTGTGTTAGATAAATACTCCTAGTTTCAGAAAACTCTCCTGAGCTCGAATAATTTCATTTTATTCAGCCAATACCATATGAATAGAGAATACTTTCAAATTAAAAGCTCTCACTCCGACTTGAAATGTTGACAATTCTACCTCTCACAAGTTCAATTATTTTTCTCTACATTATATTATCAATCTTCAACGGCATTAATCAGATTTAGAATCCAAGCCAGTTCAATTATTTTTCTCTACATTATATTATCAATCTTCAACGGCATTAATCAGATTTAGAATCCAAGCCAGTTTTGATAATTATTATTATTGATTACTGAATAATAATTACTGAGAGTTCACTTGAAATGTTAACGTGGGAGAAATTTCGTCAATACTATGTATTTCAATTTCAAAACAAACTTCTCAATTTGAACATAGGCTACTAATCCAAATAAAAGGGAGATTACATATATACTCTAGAAATTATCTCTTACTATAATAGACAACTCCTGATACATCAATATTATTATATCAAGTTCTACAAGTATAATAGAGTATGAAGTTCTCTTGTGTCCCTCTTGAATTATTGAAGTCTCGTTTTTATTATTTAATTACAATTGAATGTTGATTCATAATTTTACATGGTATGATCTATAAATACTGAGGGTTCCTCTTTTGTCAACAATTTTCCTCATGTTTTCATAAATATGAGTAACATAATTATTATTCATTTTAACTGAATACTCTCAGTAATACAACTTAATTATAATGGAGTGAAACATCTGAAACTGTAAAAATTCCATACTCATTCCTTACAGCTTATACAACGATATTATGTCGGTGTTTTCATAATTTGAAAACTCTTATATTGAAATGAACAGTGACCATATCAAAATTCCCTTTGTGATTCAAAGCACAATTCAAAATAGCCATGTTGCTCCAAATTGTAGAGTTCAGTAAGCGTAAGTATGTGAACTCTAGATTCGAAACGGGATGATTTTGGGAAAAGTGTGTCAAGTAGTAATTCGGATTCAGAACAGTCCTAGAAGTCGTTTTGAGTGGATGCACACTGAGGTAAGAAACGGGCGCACCCCGTTTGGTAACCGCTCCCCATTTCGTGTTGTGCTTGAGCACAATTCACCCCGTATGACCCCTTTTACAAACACACACACACACACACACACACACCACACACACACACACACACACACACACACACACACACACACACACACACCACACACACACACACACACACACACACACAACCACACACACACACACACACACACACACACACACACACACACACACACACACACACCACACACACACACACACACAACACACACACACACACACACACACACACACACACACACACACACACACACACACACACACACACACACACACACACACACACAGACCAATACCCAAAAACCACTTTTTTGGACTCAGGGGACCTTGAAAAAGAATAGAAATAATTTAGAAATTGGGGTACCTTAATTATTTTCGAAAAGCAATACTTTCCTTACCTATGGTAATAGGGCAAGGAAAGTAAAAAATCATAATTATCTTCCATTACTAATAAAAACAAAAGGACTATTCTCAATGAAAATTATTAACTTGAACAACTACAGGCTTTGTTGATACAATACTCTGATGGAAGTTTCAATTAATTAAATTCCCTGAATTATATTTTAACCTTATTTTACATACCTTAGCGGTTATTTGAAGAAACAATTATTCGTACATGATGAAGAAACACAATTAAACTTTTCAGGACATGGCACTACTGGAAAATTTAAACTTTAATGAAAATAAAACTAGCTCCTACATTAACTAATGATATAAACTTGCCCAAAAAAGGCGAAACATAATGACTTCACTCTCGTAGTGCTCCTAGCAAAGTGTCCTCCAAAACGTAATCTGGTCTCTCGGCTGGGGAATCGCCCCACTACTACTACTACTACTACTACTACTGTATTAAGAAACAGGTCTCATATTGGGCGAAAAGAATCAATTTGACCAATCGTCGCGTGGCTTCTAGAGCCTTAGGACCAAATAGTAACTGCAAAATCGGTAGTTTGTGATGATTGTAATACTTGCTGTTTTCCAACTTCCGCACTCTATGTCACGACAGAAAGGGTGAGTTTTAAAGATAATTCCATAATCTACATTCCTCGACGACTCGGAGCCACAATTTTAAAATATCTTTCCTGGGAAACTTGAAGTCATGGCCATTCATCACAGAGAGAGAAAATAATTTATTTCGCTAACTCACGATAATAGCTTTTGCCTATTGCGTATTAAATTCACTATTATAACTTGCGAAAAGGCATGAATTAAAAACAGTGCTCGGTACACACAGTAGTCAATCATTGTGGGAAATGGACAGGAAAATCAATCTTACAACAAATTTATTGCCTGATATAGAAATATTTATAGTTGTTAAATAATCTTCGTAGCATTGATTATTCAAAATACGTTGAAGTTGTAGTCAATAATACAGATAAGGAACTAAGAAGTAAAATGAAGGTCCTTCAAGTTCATAGACTTTTATCAATCACAGCTCTGTCTAACCTGGATTTCTAACTACCTGAAACAGAGCTCCAACTATCCGAATCAGTTGGGACCGGACCCGATTCGGTTGATCAAATACTCGGGTAATTGGAGCTTTCACATAAAAACGTGGGGAAATTGATGGAAAATCCTCTCATTGTAATATTATTTTCATCGATTATAACCGGTTAAATACTCCATTGTGGAAGATAAGTAAATGTTAATTATTCTATTTGAATATATCTGGAATTCGCCGAAATCAGCTATCGCTTTTAAACGCGATTCGGATGATCAGAATTCGGATAATTGGAGCTCTACTACAATTACTTATTCTTTGATGCAAACTGTTGAAGATGTCTCTCAAATTCCATCATTAGAGGAATCCCTTTTTTTATAGAAATATATTTTACCTGATTTCGACTCACTCAACCGAGAAACCCAGTTCCATGTTGATCTTATGCTGTAATGAGAGTGCTGTACATATTTTTGCAACGTCACTGTAGATTTATTGAAATAAAAATATTTCGAGGGAAGAAATGTTTCTGGGAAGGCAAAATATTTCTTCCAGATTCATTTTCCAATAATCACGAACTGCCTGGAATATAATCTCTATTCTCTGATGCCAATCAAACTTCGTTAGTCTCTTTCAGGAACATGAAAACGTTCCTGTTTGGAACGTAAAAAATGTTGTCTTAAACGTTTGGAATGGATGTTCCTTACATCATCATTGTAACACTCAAAGCAGAATTCCGCTGCGGTTTTCCATAAATTAGTCATGTCTTTTAAGGAGCTGAATATTGAAATAATGCTGTAACTGGCGTCAGGAGCGGGTTGTGTTGTATGAACAACACTGTTAATCCTGACATTACCGATTGTTGATATTATTTGTGATCCGATTTAGTCAGCGTTCATCTGCTGTGATGTTGGGTGAATGATAACAGTAACACATTTCCTTTGTTTATCGAGGAGTGTTCTTAAACATACTAAAATCCTTACTCTCAAAACCATTGATGAATTTCATCCCATATAGAGATAATACATCAAATCAAATGGTTCTTTATTTCGACATCAATAGGCTACAATAATAATTTGAAACAAAACAATTTTTCAATCATGAACAGTACATAACTATTACAGCATCGCATAATTTTTACATTGTAATATAAATAATAAACATTATTCAAAATTGCATACTTTATATAAAAAGATGACAAAGGAAAGGAATACTACTTGCATAATTATTATTAAAATTGTTTGCAAGTAGGAGTAATTCACATGAAAAAAAGTTTTTCAATTGCTGCATTCACGCACAGATTCACACACCACTCACGCATTAGAATAATATATCATGTGCTACTAAAATCAAAGTTAACCAATGACAGTGAACAAACTAATTGGCAATAAATGAAATTGAAATTGAAAGAAAAAAAAACTCATTAGAACTTTAGGAACATTAGAACATTAGAACTCGTTGAAGCTCGTTGAAGCTCGTCCCTATAAATTGTGATCATCTGATGCCCGGTTACACCAAGCTCCGTCGAGACACATTGTAAACCGTACCCGGCCTGACGATTGGTGAGCTTTGCTTGATCTAGTTTGGTGAAACCGAGTCTGAGACATTCAGATTGATTTCCCTTGAATAACTCACTTGATCGCTATATTTATAATCATGAAGACTTTTTCAATTATTATAAAGCTGCATTTTCTAAAAAAAAAACATGTTGCATATTGTGTCTGTAAGATCCTTTTAATGGATGAAATTGGTACAAATTCCCTCTTTCGAGAAATGAATCGAGTGATGAGATAGAACAATGAGGTATAGAACTAATACTCATTTTATCACGAGAGATAGATTAACCCATTCCCTATTCAAAATATTTCATAAACTCCTCCTCCTTTCTCCAATTATTTGAAAAAATTAATATTTCGCTGAATCTGAAATAAATATCTGTAAGAGTTCAACGAACATACAAACACTTATAGTCAATGTGAGTTTTGATTGGATTTCCATAGATTTGGATGGATCAATATTTCCAAGGAAAAATGAAAAAATATAAATCGTGTCTTCCAATGTAAAGCAGTCATTTTGCTGGGTGAGATGACTCTCCGAAATGATGGTCTTGAAGCAGCAATTTTTCATGGGTATACCTGATCTCTGAACTTGAAGGTCATCATCAATTTCACAACATCATTGAGAAACCCTTCTGGTGCATCCAATTTTTATCGTCACATATTTCATGTATTTTCTCACATTATGATAAGAAATGAGTAGAGGACAGTAATCCGGAGACAAAGTTTAGCCATTCGTGGCCGTCGCCGGCAAGCTGCGATGCGATCTGCGTGGGATTCGTCGCAGCGCCAGGCGTAAAGTGTATGCCGTGTGTAAACCGAGTTTACACCGCCATAAACACTGTTCGTGCAAGTTTTTACGAGATCCGATACACGCTCGCATCTCGATCCATATTAAAAACATGATCATAAAGTGGTCTCCCTTGCTAATCTGACACGAATTCATTGCTTTCTTCCTTCCCGGAGACCTCACGCTTTTTCTCAGCCTCAACCGAACTTCTACAGGGAAATCGCACCAACTACCACTCAGGTGTGCCACAACAGAGCTAAGCTATCACTCCAAATGCTGGGAACAGTGTATATGACGATATTCTTGGTGAATATTTCAACATCAGCTACTATTTATCAAGTCAACAAATGCTAAAAAAATAATATGAAACAAAATCAAAAGGATCAGTTACAAAATATGATACAATATAAAATTATATTATCAAATTATATATTAAAAATCATAGTCACTACGTTGATTATTACATACATAATACGTAATGATGTGTAGTTTTGTGATAAACCAATCTTTCAAACATTTCATGTTCACTGTAGCCATGGAGATAAAGATCCATAAACCCTATTTAATGAATGATATAATAAGAGTTAATGAGATTCCATCTCGGGACAAGGTGCTGTGATTGCACGGGACCACATGGAAAATAAAGATATGAGACAAGCTGGGTGCCTTCAACATGAACGAAAGGTTAAATCATCTTATCGCAACCAATGGTAAGAGCATGTCAACAGAAAGAAAATTCTCTTGAAGACTCTGAACTACCACCCGACAGTGAAGAGAGATATAGGTGGATTCCGAAAAAGATTACAATAAAATACAGAATATGAATATAAAGCGGTTGGAAAAAGATGTAATTTTTTAAGATCTTACCGGGGAAGTATTGATTTTTGATTTATATGTAATTATTGTTGGATCCTGTCCTTGCTTGTTAAGCCATGCCTTGCATCTTAATCTCGGTTAGGTTCATCATAAATGTTAAAGCTCATACATCTAGGTTGATTATTTGTGGAATGGAACAAAATGCCTGTTTGGAAAAATATAGAACTGGTGATAATCAGAAAATTCACAATTAAGAAAAATAATCAATTATTTCAATTAGAAGGGGTGAACAATAAAAAAAATTACATTACATAATAAGTAAAACCAAATTAATAAATAATCATCATAAGATAGACAGACGCCAGCTAAGAAACTCGACATGATCAGAAAAGGTGCGTACAGATATAACACGCTCCGCACACGCTCCGCGCTCGCTCCGTAATCGCTACGCACTCGCTCCGTAATCGCTACGCAATCGCTCCACGCACGCCCCCCACTCGCTCCGATCATGAACGTTACGGGAGATGTTAGCTCTTCTCGCGTTCCACACTTGCTCATCGGTCGATCATCAATCGATCTGCTCGAGTGACGTTCGATTGCGGAGCAGAGCGAAAGTCTGTACGCACCTAAAGGGTAACAAGTCCATTGCTTTCGGCGGCCCCGTTTCCTTTCTATTAACCAATGAATGTATTACAGCATTAATTTCTAACTCTTCCTACAATTCATCAAAAGCTGAGACAGGAATTATCTATTGATCACAGATTATTTAAATTCTCTCACTCTATTTGAATCCTCATTTTATATAGATGTTTGCCTTTAAACTACTGATTCTTTGTATCAAAATTTATGGATCTTCCTTCACAAATAATTCGAAAGTTCTGGTAGAAATTAATAAATGAGCGTTCAGTTAAAAGCCTTAACGCCATGATAAAACACAGTCAGAATAAAATAAAACTTTAGCGAGTCTCAATCTTGACATAATGTTCGAAATTACATTCCAATTGAAAGACTATCTTCCTGACTTTCAGCAATTCTCTACAATAATAATATATCTTCAGAAACAATAACTCAAATGTAAAACATAACTGAAGACTTTCATTTCTACTTTCTGTACTTCTTTAGAAAAAAACTATAATTATCTTCCATCGCTAATAAAATCGAAAGGACTATTCTCAATAAATATTATTAACTTGAACAATAACAGGCTCTGTTGATACAATACTCTGATGGGAATTTCAATTAATCAAATTCCCTAAATTATATTCCAACCTTATTTTACATACCTTAGTGGTTATTTGAAGAAACATTTATTCGTACATGATGAAGAAACACAATCAAAATTTTCAGGACATGGCACTACTAGAGAATTTAAACTTTAATAGAAATAAAACTAACTCCTAAGTTAACTAATAATATAAACTTGCCCAAAAAGGGCGAAACAAATTGACTACATCTTCACTCTGGTAGTGCTCCTAGCAAAGTGTCCTCCGATACGATTCTCTCGGCTAGAGAATCGCCCCACTACTGTATTTAGAAACAGGTATCTTATTGGGCGAAGGGAATCAATTTGACCAATCGTCACGTGGCTTCTAGAGCCTCAGGACCAAATGGTAACTGCAAAATCATTAGTTTGTTATAATTGTAATATCTTGCTGTTTTACTCCTTATCACATTACATGTCGCGACAGGGAGGCTAAGTTTGAGAGATAATTCCATAATCTACATTCCTCGACGACTCGGAGCCACAATTTTTCAATATCTATCCCGGGAAACTCGAAGTCATGACCGTTCATCACAAAGAGGGAAAACAAGTTCGAAGAAAAAACAAACTCACTTACAATAATAGTTCCAGCCTATTGCATATTGAATTTACTACTATACATTGGGAAAAGGCCTGAATTAAAAACAGTGCTTGGCACAATTGGAAAATAATGAAAAAATGTTGATCAATTGGAATGATTAACACATGGAATTAATATGTTCTATATTATTAAATTATAGATTTGTATTGAATTATAAACCAGAAGGTAAAATATCAATTGGAGGGCCACGTAAGAGATTGCAATAAATGACATGTATGAATGCAAATTTTTATAACTCTTTTCAACTCTGTAACTACTGTATAAGCTATTTGTAAGTCGGAACAGGCAATAGCCTAATCCTTGCACGTAAGATGATGATTGATAATATCAATTTGTTCTATTATTTTCGATAAAAGGTGATTAATAAATTGTATAAACAATGAACAATATTATTAAATTTGGGTACAATATATTTTTCAGAAAAAAATAAGTTGTATTCTCTAGCGCAACTTTTATGTTGACGCTTTAATTTTGTTGTAATACTCTGTATACAATAATTCCATGGTAAAATAGTATTCCTTATCTCTCTATACGTCAAACTTCCCCCAGCAGAATCCACACCAGCGTTTCAAAAACAACGTTTCATCTCCATAAAAATTGAGGTTATAAAGGAGCACCGAAAATTTAATGCTATCCAGGTAACAAGTAAGTTTGCAAGTGAGCTTCAAATGCCCTCTGATATTATAGTAAAGAACGATGTGATGCAATAATTTTAATTGTATTCACAGCCTTGTTAAGGAGAGAATGGAAGCGAGACATTACGACACTCAGGAGAAAACCTCTTACACAATGGACGACTCTTAACTTCACCCTTGCTACTCTGCTTAGCTGTCTCGAAGACTTTGCCAGAACACAGCAATATCCGTACCCATTAAACTCCTATAACATATTTTATACTCATCTTCACGGCTCATTAACAATTGTTTGTGGCCATGTAACATTGAGCTGACTCGTTAGAGTAATTCAAGAGATGACCTACGAATTTATGCCACTCGTAGTGTACAAGGAGAGTATCCTACAATATGCCTCCTAATATCAACACTAAGTAGCTTTTAAACTCACTAGGTGTAATATAATGCTTTAATTTTGGCGTTGCCCGTTCTCATAGTTGAGCAGGGTAGCAATGTGTGGGCTTAAACAACTTTTAGCGCTGACTTCGCCTAGGAGTTTAAGCAACTGCAGATATCTTTAACACATTCAATCTTCTAGTGTTACGTAGTTTGTTGGTCACGCATTTTTTGATTGAAATATTTTGAAATAAAAATATGAAAAAGTCTAACCCACACCTATTCTTTAGGACGATTCGGAAGTCTTTTTTACTTCTTGCTAGTATTGTAGATCGACAAGTAGGAATTCTATCGACTCTTTATATGACAGTAATATATTGATTGTAACTTGTTTTATCGCTGACCAACCAGCAAACTTACCCTTCAATAGAAAGTTCTAAATTACCAGTATTGTAGAATAATCAAGAATACTTTGAAATCGCAACCATACTATAGATTCAACAAATAACCAGATAAAACACATCTCATTACCTAGGCAATAACTAATCTGCCCACAAACATTTTGAACCACATGTTGAACATTTTCAACTACAGTGGTTGAATCAAGTACATGCCTTGTTATATAGTAGTGATAGATTATTTTATTGTTGAAAGTGTCGACTCGAAATTTTTATATAAGCCCTTGAGAGTTATCCAGGGATGATGCATGGGAGTAGATTTTCTGCAATTATTATTGTTAGGTAATTTGAATCAAGTTAAAATTGCAAAGGCATTTGATGATTATTCATCGAAACCTTTAGTAGCTACCAACTGGCAGTGGTGTAGCATTTTGGGAAAGTAACAGAAGAGAGAGAATTTGATCTCCATAGTTTCAATCAAGAAAAAGCTTCGCTTGCTCAGAAAATGGGAAGAAGAGACCCAGAAAGCATTTTCTTAGGGAAAAGAACAGGTGATACGAATGGGTAGAAGGTGAAGGCAGCATAGCAGTAGCAGCACAAGTCTACGTGTCGTAGAATGTTAATCCGGCTGCCGTTTGCCTTTGCTGTGTGCCCTTAAAGGCTATAAAGCTTAATGGGCCTGCGACCCGGCCATTTACAGAAAAAAGCAATGACACTGTGGCACAATATCCGGTGCCTGTTCAATATTGTTACATCTTACGGCGCCTCAGCATTGGGTTTGTTAGCTTGCAACGTCCGATAATAAGAAGGTTCTCCACGCCACAAGTGTAATCGTACAGCATCGACTGAAGCAGTAGTCCAGCTAGAAACTTTTCTACTGTACCTGAAAAATCATGCACTCGTACCAAAACAAAGTTTCGCTCTTTACAAGGAACTGTACAACTATTGAACTGTACTTTCCTTGGCGCGATTCGGAATTCATTTTTGTGAATTTTGAAAAATGAATGGATGATATTTTAATACCATAAGAATATTATAAACTTCTGAATTATAATATATTATTATACCTATTATATCTTACCTATTTTTATATACGGAAAATATTTATCGTCAATAAAATATATTATTCTGAAATACAGTTTAAAATGTGAATAATCACATTTTCTCGAATTTAAAGCTTATTTTCAATTTTAGGTAAAAATGTTACTGAAATTTTTACAGATATGAGACTTGTGGCAGTTGATAGAGCTCATCAATGACTATTTTAGGTATAAATTTGATCAAAATCGTTGGAGCCATTTTAGAAAAAATCGCGAAAAAACCCTGTTTTTGACAACGTTTTCGTCATTTTAGCCGCCATCTTGAATCGCATTCAATCGAAATTGTTCGTGTCAGATCCTTATAGTGTAAGGACCTTTAGTTCCGAATTTCAAGTCATTCCGTTAATTGGGAGATGAGATATCGTGTACACAGACGCACATACACTCATACACACACACACACACATACAGACCAATACCCAAAAATCTGGTGTGGCGCACTCATACAACTTTCCTTGCCGCTATGAAAATTGATCACGTGACGCTAGTGTTTCCGTGCATCTCAAGTCTACTGGCTCTATTCAAAGATTTGAGCCATCTGGTGACAGGGCAATAACGCTCGAGACACACGAGGTCTGCTATCTCTTCATAGTAAATCATTTAATAGGATCAACAGTTGCCAACAGTGTGCAATTGGACATTTTCTCAAATTTCGAGCTTATTATTAATTCTAGGTGAAAATGTTACTGAACATTAATTGTAGAGATTCCCATGATCAATCTTATCCACTTGGAATTTCTTGTTCAAATTGTATCTGAAGCCTGATAATTAAAAATCTAAAATCAAACTTTGCATAGATGGGGCGAAGCTCCTGAAATTTTTACAGATAAGAGACTTGTGGCAGTTGATAGAGCTTATCGATGACTATTCCAGGTATAGCTTTAATCAAAATCGTTGGAGCCGATTTCTGGAAAATCGCGAAAAACCCTGTTTTTGACAACATTTTCGCCATTTTAGCCTCCATCTTGAATAGCATTCGATCGAAATTGTTCGTGTCGGATCCTTATATTGTAAGGACCTTAAGTTCCGAATTTCAAGTCATTCCGTTAATTGGGAGATGAGATATCGTGTACACAGACGCACATACACTCATACACACACACACACACACACACACACATACAGACCAATACCCAAAAATCTGGTGTGGTGCATTCATACAACTTTCCTTGCCGCTATGAAAATTGATCACGTGACTCTAGTGCTTCCGTGCATCTCAAGTCTACTGGCTCTATTCAAAGATTTGAGCCATCTGGTGACAGGGCAATAACGCTCGAGACACACGAGGTCTGCTATCTCTTCATAGTAAATCATTTAATAGGATCAACAGTTGCCAACAGTTTGCAATTGGACATTTTCTCTAATTTCGAGCTTATTTTTAATTCTAGGTGAAAATGTTACTGAACATTAATTGTAGAGATTCCCATGCTCAATCTTATCCACTTGGAATTTCTTGCTCAAATTGTATCTAAAGCCTGATAATTAAAAATCTAAAATCAAACTTTGCATAGATGGGGCGAAGCTCCTGAAATTTTTACAGATAAGAGACTTGTGGCAGTTGATAGAGCTTATTGATGACTATTCCAGGTATAGCTTTAATCAAAATCGTTGGAGCCGATTTCTGGAAAATCGCGAAAAACCCTGTTTTTGACAACATTTTCGCCATTTTAGCCGCCATCTTGAATCGCATTAGATCGAAATTGTTCGTGTCGGATCCTTATATTGTATGGACCTTACGTTCCAAATTTTAAGTCATTCCGTTAATTGGGAGATGAGATATCGTGTATACAGACGCACATACAATCATACACACACACACACACAACACACACACACACACACACACACACACACACACACACACACACACACCACACACACACACACACACACACACACACACACACATAATAGGGCAAGGAAAGTAAAAATCATGTTTTTGAACTCAGGACCTTGAAACGTATAGAAAACATTAATTTAAGGTACCTTAAATTTTCTTGGGAAGCAATACTTCCCTTACCTATGGTAATAGTACAAGGAAAGTAATGAAACGTATAGAAAACATGAAATTGGGGTACCTTAAATTTTTTTGGAAAGCATTACTTTCCTTACCTATGGATGGCAAGGAAAGTAAAAAGGGTACTGAGATTTTTATTGTTCTCTATTTTATTTACAACTCTTACATTAACAAACTGATATGATCATTGAACTATCAATGTTCGGAAATCATGTATCGAAACATGTATCACATGACCACCTTCTCATTTTAAAAATGAATTTGGATTCAATGAGGGAAAAATGTTGGAGTGACAGAGTAATTATTTTTGAAGAGTAATTTCTCATTTCAAATAATATCCTCAATGAAACCTCATGCCAAATTATATTTTTGTAGAAGAAATATTTTAGGTGTTTTCATAATTTTCACCAACTGTATATAATTGAAAGTTGCGGGTTTCAAGGATTACAATACAACAGTGAGTTCTTGAGCGAGTTCTCCAACCCAGGGGGTCACTAGTATTATTTACTAGATACCAAGGTTTTTTCAATAAAATTGGATACCAAGTTTTATGTTCATCAAGTTCTTGATTCGCAAGAAAGATTCTATCCTGATTCAAAACTATTTCCATCTTTGTTGAGCATGTGAAGCTACCATTATTATGGATCTCGAGCCATTTCTGTTGAGTTTGCTCACGCTCCGCTTCACTTCCACAAAATAAAAATGTTCATAGTGACAAGTTAGTCTGCATTATCCACTTGTCCTTAACAAAGGAAGAGAATAGCAGAAGTTCTGAAGGAGAATAACATTACTATGGCACGATATTATGTTTACTAGCTGAAATTGCCTACTTCGTCTACTACTGCAAATAGAGTGCTTTTCTTGAGTCTGTCGTCGGTAGGCTATGTTATGAGTCACCACCACCAAGTTGTGCTTGCAAGTTGGAATCGCTAGCGACTAGATAATGATGATAATTAACAGAGCTGCACAGACCGTGCCTAACGAGGCATAGCGATTGCACGCGATTGCACCCGCATCACTCTCCACGCCACAACTTGCATCAAATCCATATGTCTCCATGAATCATGTTAGCTGCTATTCAACACTTTGTGTTCCAGGTAGTAGTATACCCTGAACTATAAACCTATCAGTCAATAATAATATTGTAATCTGCTTGTCGGAAAAGTGATGACAAAATATTTGTGATTCAGAGGTAGAAAGAATGAGATTATGGGAATAGTAAAATTAGAGCAAACAGGAGAATTGCACCAGAATTAAAATTCAATCAAATTCGAATCAGATTCTCTGTAGATATGGCAGCTTCATCATATCGTACAGTATTTAAAAAAAAACTCAAAAAGGATGATCATAGAATACTTTTTATTCTATTTTTAGAATGTTTTATTTAGTATTATCTTTACAATATTATTATCGTTTTTATTTACTCATCTATTTCACTATACAGAACGAACTGCAAGTAGATAATTCGTTTTGAACTATTTTTGACGACACTACAGTCTAATTTGACTGTAGTGCCGTCGAAAAAAGGTCCAAACGTTTTTATTCAGTTACTTATTATCAAGTTATCGATCGATAATTTGAATATCATTGGAATATTATTTATATACTCTATTTTTACATAGATTCTATTTTCATTTAATTTTCTTTGTTCTGCAATGAGTAACGGAACAGAGAAGGCGTTGAGAATGAGACGGCGTCTGTGGAATGGTGTATATTTTGTGTATTTTCTATTCTACTCTATCCACTAATTCTATGAAAACTCAGAAAGACTGGAAATTTGTAGCCTCATATTGTTTGACAAACAGAAGCCTTCAAGCCTGCATGTACGATCATAACTCAACTTCCCCCTCTTCTTCTTAGGTTTATCGCTTGTAATTGAATGCGAGTGTGAGATGTTGCATGGGTGAATTTTACGACTAGGGCTTATTCAGACATCATAAAACTGTGCAGATAAAATGGGGAGCTAGGAATTGTAATGACAGTCACATTTCCACTTGCTCAGGGAATTGTATTGTAGGCTAGTCTTACTAGGAAGAAGGCGATTGTACACAAACCAAAATATCTGTTAGAATGATTCAACAGGCAGGGATATTATATATATATATATATATATATATATATATATATATATATATGTATAGAATTTTAGACAATTGCATTGGGAGAGGACTCGTGAAAAAGAAGCGGCAGTGGTCAGTCCTCATCGAGTTTCTTCCTTAGTAAAAATCACTGAAATCCACTGCAAATTATTGTCAGGCAACTCTGAAATATGAAAATAATGATTATGTAGAAAGTTGATTTTGTTTTTCCATTCCTTGGACATCCTCAGTCCTTTAGAAATTGACTAATCCGTCATTTCAGTGTTGCTACTGATGTATTCTCCTGGAACTTCATGTACGTATTCCAAGGACTAAGGTAATCTCAAAATTTTATCCTTCAACATTTTCTTCGGATAATATCTTTCAAAGTGATTGTGATTTTCTCTCAATTCCACGGTTAGAAAAATAGTAAAGTTCAACACTATAAGTTTTCCATCCAGCCAATGGCTGAAGCAGTCCATTAAAGAATGCTCTGAAATGAATAGAACTGTTATGTACATGATATTATTTCAACTTAGCCCTAATCCAATTTTATTTCTAGAATGGATCAATAGTGGAAGATCCACTTTCATTAAGTACACTAGTTAAAAGCACTGAAGTGTAGGTACTTTATTTGACTAGATGATAGAAACTCATGAAAATCAATGGAGTGAGTAAGAAATGAAATCTCACACACCAAGTATAATATGAAATTGAAACACGATACAAGTTATCAAGCACCCTTTTTATTTTATCAAATCACAACTACTAGTTTCAGCTCCTAGAGCCATTTTCAAGTGTCACTAATCAAATAATAAATCACATATCATAGAAATTTATGTACAAAACAAGCTTCTGACTAGATTATGATCTCCCTCAGCTCATTACTAATAACATTCTAGTTGGTGAGAAAACATTTTGAGTAGATCGTATGGTGGTGGACTACAGTTACAATTTGCTGCGGGTGCAAGAATACGTGTTTTTGTTGCGAAGTGAAGCATTAACCATCGATGGAAGTGGAG